>NC_037668.1:85855910-85937137 GCF_003255815.1 Theropithecus gelada
GTGTGTGTGTGTGTGTGTGTGTGTGTGTGTGTGTGTGTGTGTGTGTGTGTTTAATCTGATCTTCTAAACTCTGCTTCTCAAAGTGTGGTCTATGCACAAGCAGTATCAGCATCATCTGGGAGAGGGCTAGGAATGCAGAACCTCCAGCCAGACCCTAGTGCTGGTGAGTCGGAATCTGCTTTTTAACAAGATGCCAGGTGAGCGATGCATATGCACATTATAATTTGAGGTGCACCAATCTAAATGATCTTAGCATCCATAATTAGGATTTCTTAAGGGCCAGGACCCCACATCTTACTCACCTTCATATTCCTCAGGCACAGTGTATGGCACATAATAGGTAATAAAAATAAGCCTTTGTTTCCTGTTGTGTAAATGGAGATAACAGCTATCTCAAAAGCTGTTGCATGGATTGAATGAAATATCAAATGTGAAGCATTCAAGCACAATGCCTGGCATTTGGGTGGGAAGTGCCCAAAGTTTTTAAATTCCCCATCAAAAGCAATTGTTGATCTGTGTACAAATAACCCCACATGTATGTTGAGTGTTTGGCATTTTATAAATGTCTATCCCATCTAATCCCCATGCCAGCCAGCAGGAGTTGCCATCTGTGTTTCACCAACCAGGAAATTAGGATCCAGAGAGGTTAAGGTGCAAAGTCCTAAGGCAGTAGGCAGAGCTGGACTCTAAACCATGCCCCTCCCAATCCACCCTTCACTGTGTAGCCACTTGGCCCACAATGCACAGGCCTAGCTAAAAAGTTATCTTTGTGTCTACACTACCTTCAGGGTGGAATCCAAGCTCTTTAGCACAACCTGGCATGGTGGGCATAAACTGGCAGGATCAATAGGACAATTTTACCAAAGACCCAGGGAGCCTCTCATAGCCTGGCCCCTGCCCACTTCTCTGCCCTCAGCTCCCTCTTCCTGATCTGATCTTTCTCCTGTTTCATGTCACATTTGTCAGTCCAAAGTCATCAGGACATTTCACATATCCCTGAATTCACTCTGGTCCCTTTCTCTGGAATGGGTGTGCCTGGTGCCTTTGGGTTGTATAGCTTTATTTGTCTCTCCAGAACCAACTTCACCCTTCTCCATTCTGCCCTGTGCTCCTGGAGGTTGTTCTGAATGGGATATAATGTGGGTTCCCAGGTCCTCTTCTTTCCAAATGGATTTGTCAGGGGATTAAAGAGAAAGTGGACAGTGAAGTCAGAGTATTTGTTCAAGTCTTTCCTACAAAGTTTGCACAAGCTGGCTGTACTCCTCTACAGAAGGTCCTTCTGTCTCATGGAGCCCTTCACTACAGGACTCTCACTGTCCAGATTGTAATCAATTCAGTCTCCTTTCATGCCAGTTATCTGATACCAGCCTGGCTGCTATCAGATAAGCACCATACAACTTCACGGTTCCTTATGGTTTCCTTATGCCCTCATCTTTGGAAATAAATCTTCCATCATTTATCCTGTTTTGAATGTGTTGTTTCCTATTGGGAAACTGACTAAAACATTCTTCATCCAGCAAATTCCTATGCATCCTTCAAAACTCAAAGGGCCACCATCTCAGATTTCATGATACTTTGTGTTTCCCTCTCACAACATTTCCGACACAATACTGCCAGTGTTCAAGTTCTCATCTGACTTCTTCAAGGGCAGTGATACTATTTTTACTGTACTTGACAGCTCCAGCATTTAGAAAGTACTGTATAAATATTTGTTGAGTAGATTAATTAAGAGTGATATTAAATTTTCCTAAGCAAACTATTCTACCTTAAGAAGATGAACAAAATTTCTGCTGATTTTTTTTTATTTTTTATTTTTTTCGTGAGACGGAATTTCGCTCTGTCGCCCAGACTGGAGTGCAGTAGCGCGATCTGGGCTCACTGAAAGCTCCGCCTCCCAGGTTCACACCATTCTCCTGCCTCAGCCTCCCAAGTAGTTGGGACTACAGGCGCCTGCCACCTTGCCCGGCTAATTTTTTGTATATTTAGTAGAGACAGGGTTTCACCATGTTGGCCAGGATGGTCTCTATCTCCTGACCTCATGATCCGCCCGCCTCGGCCTCCCGAAGTGCTGGGATTACAGGCGTGAGCCACCGCGCCTGGCCTCTGTTGATATTTTTTTTATATACAAGGCATGATTCCTCTACACTTAGAATAATCTTTTTTTTGGTTATCTAAATTGCACCTATTCCAGTTACACTAGGACACATAGTCACCCTGATTATAACCCATGCGTAGTGCTATGATATCCAGGGATGAAGTGAAATTCGAGGACTCTAAATTTGCTGAAAGGAGTGGTGAGAGTTGTAATTCCAGAATGGCCACCAGTGATCTTGCCACCTGGTATTTGTGTTCTGATATAATCTGCCTACCCTTGATTGTAGTGACTTGCTTCTAATAAATAGAATACAGCAACAATGATAGGATGTTGCTTCAGCAATTATTATTTTGTTAGTTGCAAAAGAGTGTATGACTTCTGTTTCGCTAGCAGTCACTCTCTCACTCTCTGGCTCTCTTGCTTGCTTGCTCTGATAAAACTAGTTACCATATTTGAACTGCCCCTACGAAGAGGTCTTTGTGCTAAAGAACTGAGGGCAACCTCTAGTCAACAGCTAAAGGAAGCAAGCCCTCAGTCCAAATGCCTGCCAGGAGTGGAACTCTCCCAAAAACAACTGAGGAATCTTGAAAGGGGATTCTGCCCCAGTCAAACTGTGGGATAACTGCAGCCCGGACCAATATTGCAGCCTGAGGCAGAGGATCCAGGTAAGTTCACTCCAGATTCCTGACTTACAGAAATTGTGAGATACGAAATGTTATCACTTTAAGCCATAAAGTTTTGGAGTAACTTGCTATGCAACAATAGATAACTAATATGGATGTTTCTCTGAGTATCGGTGACTTTCTGGTTCCAGTCTGCCAGATCTTGTAGAAGGTGAGTTCGAATTGGAAAATCAGAAAGAAAACAAACAAAAAAGGATCAAATATTTCCAGGTTATAGTTCTAGTAGCAGTTAGCCCAGAAATGATTTCTTCCCATCCCAAAGGAGAAATGCAATAGGCATTAATCTGTCTCACTGATCTGAGTCTTCCTGATCCTTAGGGCTTTTTAGTTAGAAGTCAATTTGGTTTTGCAGCCACCTATCTTCCCCCTTATAAAATCCAAAAAGAATGAAAACCAAGGCTTTCACTTACTGAGTATGATGGATTATCTGCAAAACGGCCACCAACGATTCCTTCCATCCATGTACATGCATGCTGCTTCTCCTCTCAAGTGGGAAAGTCTACTTCTCTTCCCCTCGAACCTGTGTCTTGTTTTGACCAATGGAAGGTAGCAGAAGTAACACCCTGTGAAGGCCCGGTCTAGGTCTTAAGACCTTGGTGGAATTTAGTTTTGTACTCTTGGGAGCTCTGAGACACCATGTTAAGAATTCTGATCACCCTGCTGAAGAGAAAGTCCATGTGGAGAGAAATGAGCTGCTGGAGGTGAAATACTACAGTGAGTGACAGAGAGGCAGAGACAGCAAGCCCAGCCAACACCTAGTAGTTCCTGCCACCCCAGCTGCAGCGCCAACCAAGGAAAAGAAGCTATTTTAGATCCTCCAACCCCAGGTGAGCTACCCCAAACACCACCACCTGGAACAATAAGAGCTATGCTCAATGGGCCCTCCCTTAATTGAAGAATCACAGGAAGATAAACAGTTTCTTGCTGTAAAGCCACTAACTGTTAGGGCAATTTGTTACACAGCAATGGACAACCAAACTCCAGGGGACTAAGATGTCGTCAGGCAGTTAGCTAGGCTTTTCAAACCTGTACTTCATTACAGTCCTTACAACACCGAGTACGTGGAATGGATATTACCATCCCATTTCAGATGAGGAAACTGAGGCCCAAAGAGGATAGGTAATTTACACAACGTCACACAAATGCAAATGAGTCAGAATTCATATCCAAATTGTTTATTAACCTAAAACATGCGTACTTCACGTGAAACACTGAGATAGCAAGATAGTGTATGGTTCAGGGCCATCATTGGAGACTATGTAGTCTAAGAGAATGGCGCCCCCTGGAGTTGTGAGACGTATAATCAAAGGCAGCATCAGCTCAGGACTGGTGGGATAAAAGCAAAGCAAGTTGTAAACAGCCCCTTGCCTATGGGGAGACTTGAGGTCTATTCTCCAGGAGCCTAAGGAAAACTGCAGCTTTGGGAAAAACCTGAGATAAGGTACTTTCACTATCTCAGTTTGAAGGGCTCCTTACAGATAGACCTTTGGATCTTTGACTTCAAATTGTGTCTCATGATCAGGAAGATGCACATCTGTATATGGTTGATGTTAAATAGGAGCTTGATTTAATTGGTTGTCTCCAAACCCCCCTTAGCCTGGGGTGGGACTGTAGCAATGAGGGAAAAAAAAGTTGCTAACAAGGACAGCATGGTAAGTGAGATTGTCAGGAAATCGGGGTAGGAAGTTGTCTGTGAAGCCTGCAGTTCCCCTAACAGTAATAATAGCATTTACTAAAGTACTTAGTCTGTGCCAGGGACTGTTCTAAGCTCTTTCTATTGTATTAATTCATTTGCTCTTCACAATGACTCCATGAATGTGGAACAATTATTAGCCCTCCTTTATAGATGATGAAACTGAGGCACATCTAGGTTAACAACTTGCCCAAGGTCATGCTGGTAGCTGGTAATAATGGAGAGCCCAGGGCCTGTGGGTTCTGCACTTGGAGCAGCAATGATACAGCTGGTTGAGCGTGCCTTGCCACTTTGGGCTGCACACAGGGAGGTCTAGCTCTCCTCTTTCTGTGAGCTTATTGGAGGCTAAGTTCTGTTTCTTATAGTCTCCACTAAATGGGACCAGTTGTTTCATTATCTACTTTACCACAATCCACCAAAGGCCTTTATTCAAAAGTCAAATTCATACTTTTATCATCATAACAGTAGTATTGCAATTCTAGGCCTTCAGGCTTCTATTAATTTTTTTCAAGAGTCTGTGGTTATAAAGCCTGACATATGATAAAACAGTATATGAGTACAGCTAAAATATGGTGACAGTGGAGGCAGAGGTAGAGAGGGAGCAGCAGGCGACAGAGATGGAGAGGTAGGTAGAGGCCAGACATGCGGAGACATGGAGGTCCCTATAGGGAGGTTGGATTTTTATTCAAGTATTGAAAGAGGCTATTTGTGGCAAGAAGCCTAGATTCTCTTCATCTCCCGAGATACACAGATGGACTACATTTCCCAACTTCTCTTGCAGTTGTATATGGCCATGTGCCTGCCTTGCATTGGTTAAGGGATGAATTATTAGTTGACTTCTAGTCAATGGAATATGATTCTGAGCATGGCCCATTTAAGCTTCCCTTGCCTGCTCCTTCCCACTAGAATGAAGACCCTAGGATGCCTTTGTGTAGCTGTTGCTGTCAGTACTCCTCCCATCTTCCCTTAGACCTCTATCATTTTCCTGCATACTGACTCCAGGTGTTCTCTCTCCCCTAAAGGCTAGCACCTGCATCCCCTTATCATCGGAATGCCCTCAGGGTGTCAGAACCCCCTTTGCCTGCACACACAGATTGCTACCTAGGAAGGTATTTCTCCTTAGAAGCAGACCTTAACCAATGCATGGCAGGCGTGAGCTTAAATGTTCTTATTCCCTTTTTCTGATGAGGATAGCTCTGATGTGGGGTCTATGCTGTCTCCAGATCTTCCCTTATGGCAGGGGTTCCCAACCCCCAGACTGTGGATGGATACTAGTCTGTGGCCAGTTAGGAACTGGGCTGCACAGCAGGAGATGAGTGGCAGCTGAGCATTACCACCTGAGCTCTGCCTCCTGTTAGATCAGCAGTGGAATTCGATTCTTACAGGAGTGGGAACTCCATTGTGAACTGTGCATGTGAGGAATCTAGGCTACATGCTCCTTACAAGAATCTGATGCCTGATTGAGATTGATCTGAGGTGGAACACTTTCATCCCCACCCTGCTCCATGGAAATACTGTCTTCCACAAAACCAGCCCCTGGTGTCAAAAAACGTTGGGGAGTGCTGCCTTATGGGATTAGGCTAAAGTTACCTCTGTGGGGCTTTGGTTAGTACCATACCCTTGCTTACCCTCCTTCCTTTCCTCACCCCACTCTGTACTTCTGTGCAGTTTTTCCTGGGAAAGCTTCCTAATAGATCACGTTCATATCAGTCTCAGTTTCAGGGTCGGCTTCCGGGAAATCTGACGGGATGGTTTTTAAACTAGGTGTTAATGGCCCTGAATGACTCCTTAGTGAGAGGCAGCCCTGTTGATCTACTCACTAATTCAAGTCATAACCATTGTGTATGAGCCATTATAAATTTTGGGGTCCCTTTGCTACAGTAGTTAGCCTACCCTAACTAATACACTATAAAAAACCATTAAGCAGAAGACTGACTTGATATCGTTTACATTTTAAAATGAATATATGGCCCTCTTATGGAAAATGAATTAGAGGGGGCAAAAACCAAAATGAGGAGACCCATGAAAAGATTCCTGTAAAAGTATGGGAGACAATTGATGTGGCTTCCCAGACTTAGGTGGAGGGAGTTGAGTATGGGCATTCCAGGACACATTTTGGTTGGAAAGGAGAAAACTTGATAATGGATTGGATGTGGGGATGGAAGAGTGGAAGGTATTCAGCTTGACTCTTTGGTTCTGGATTGGCGACTAAACAGCCTCCACACCACGTACAGATCACCTTGTTATCTAGGTACTTGATTAGAAAACAAACCTGTAGTACTATCTTGGTTCAAGTCTCATAATTTCTCTTGCCTTTTTGAAAGGAAAGAGAAAAGGAACCACTTGTGAATCAGAGGTTACCAACTGAGCACTCAGCCATGACCGTGGTTCTTCACCAGGGCTTTCTCTCACCTGGGTTTAATAAGCTCCTTTTTTTTTTTTTTTTTTTTTACCAAATCCACACCATGCAACTGCCACTTAAAGAGAGAACTGTCCTGATGGGGTGTTACTGGGGCCAGGATTTAAAAACTGCACGTGAAACAGAGCCCTTCCATTCTGGGAGAGCAAGCCTCACATTGGATCTTCAGGGTAGTGCAAGGTTGATTAACACAAAGGAAGGTCCCTACTCCCAAGGAAGCAATGCCAGCTGCAATGATAAGTCATAACACCCTTCCCCGCAAAGCTTAATACATGTAGAAAGTTAAATATATGCTATGAATAATATCGAAAAACCAAAGATACTTACTTCAAAGCTTAATTTCAGTGTCTCCAATTCCCCACCCTGCAATGGAGACCATCATATGAACATTCGGGTCTTAATTTCTTACTGGCCATCCCATTCTCCTTGCCTTCCCTAGGGAGCCTCCACAGCCCACACTGCCCCCCCACACCAACCCAACTAAGCCCCAACTCTGTTAACTATGTCTCTTCAGTTTCTGTATTTCTGATGCTTTGACATCTGGGGCCTTGCGGATACTGCAGACTGCTACTCAGTTCCCGGGCTTAGCTAATTCCTAGAGATAGTAAAACTCTCTCAGGAGCTCACCTTTCAAATGCTAACCAATCTCTCCAGAATCTATATCCCCAACCACCTCCTTTATCTACTCTAGCCCATTTATCCACCTGCCCCTATCACCTGAGCCAGGAACCAGACAATGGGGACAGGCTGTATTCCCCAGAGCCTGCTAAACAATCTAAACCAGCCAAACTGCCTCACTTGTTCCTTCCCACAGACACCACAATGAAGTATCTTGCTCAGAGTCCCGCCTTCCCTCTACTTCCTGAGCAATCCTGGTGCCTTGAGTGTGCAGCCCCCACAAGGTATGGCGCCTTGTCTTGGGATCTGTGAGTGTAACAAGCTATCTTTTCAATGGGAGTCATCTCCTGATCTGTTCGCCTTGCCATGCCAAAATAATAACAAAACCTATATTTTAAAATACTTGCCCCCCTCTCAGAGCCTTCTGTTCCATCCCAGGTCTGCCACACTCTTTTTCAGCCTATAGGAGTTTGACATCTGAGACTCTGGCCTCTCCCCAAGTCCTTGCACCTGGAGCCAGTAAGAGGCAGTGTGGCCCAGTAGTGAAGAGTACAGCGGTCAGAATGCCTGGGCCACCTAGAAAAGATTTCCTCACCTTTTTCTGTCCCATATTTCTCTTCTTTCTACAGGGATAATAAAAGTACCCATCTTAATAATTTATTGTCGAGATTGAATAAAACAATAAATATGAAGTGCTTACAAAAGTGCTTGGCACATGGGAAAATTTCAATGACTATTAGTTATCAATATTAATCCATTATTGTTAGGAAGCGAAGAGAAACAGTGCTAGCAAAACTAGCAAAAAATATATAAAATTTTACCTATTGCTTCACCAGTGCTTTCCACACACATAGAATAAGGGGTGGGCAGCAGGGAGGAATGATTCCATATTCATAAGCATCTCCAACCAAATTAATTGATAGGGCACGATAGTAATAAAGGGAATAAATTTCCATTTTAATAACTTCACATGCTACATGTTAAGTATAGGTCCATATTACCAGTGGTCACCTAATTCCCCTTTGCATCTGTTCCATGTTGATTATGATGTCAGGAAAGCAAAAGTTAAATCCCTTTTTAAGGAAGAAAAAAAAATCTAATTTAATAACATTGCAATCCTGTTGAAAGCATGATTAAATCTTAATAAGAGTGGAAGGATGTTGTGTTTCATGTCTATCCCTCTTGAAGCCCTGGCAACTTGTTCAGGGATATAGACGGGGTTGTCAAAGGACTTCACAGCCCAACCCTGGTCTCATCTGCCGGCATCCAAGACGCAGCAGAAATCTCTGATGGTGCTGACACTTCTATTTTCACTTTTCTCATCCTAGTGTTTTTTCTCATTAAAGCAGTTTGATTCTGTAATTTCTACCAGTACAGATAAAAATAAAATGACTCCCAACTTTTATTTTGACCTTATAAAACTGTGTAATTGGTTCAGAATCTTCAGGCTAAATGAGTTTCCTGTGGATTGAGAACATTGGACAGAGGAATCATAGAGTTAAAAATATACCACATGTCTCAATAGAATTAGCTCATACTATTATATTTGAATGTCCAGAAACTGAAGTCTAATGTTGATCTCATGAAAGCTTAGTTTCTGATGTATTCCTATTTTTTCTCTTCAAAATAAACATAACAGCACAACATGCAACAAAAGGCATCCACCTCAATTCTCTCTTCTTTTCCTGAATCTCACAACTGTCAGAGAGTCCTAATTAACTACAGAATTATGTCCAACCTCCTAAAAGTTGCATCTGGGACCCCAGGGATTGGCTCTTGCCGAATTCCTCAACCTCACCTGTTCCTGCTTCATCAGACCTATGCATCACCCCCTGGATACATTACAATTCCCTAAACACCACACTGGTCTCTAGCTCTGCATCTTGGCAAGTGCATTGCTGCCTATCTGAAATATACTCTTCTACTAATCTGTTTTCCAAACCCCGCTCCTCCTTAAGAGTTAGTTCCAGTGTCTCCTCATTTGTGAAGCCTTTAATGTCTTCCTATTGAGCAGACCCAGGAACCCAGGCCCTCTGAGCTCTCACATAATCTTATGCAAGCCTGCAAATTACAGTTGCCAGATTATTGCGCTATATCGCAATGATTGGCTTACTTGTCTCTAATCTCTTCTAGGCTGAGATTATGAATGCTGGAGCCACATCTTTTCATCTCTATGTTTCTGTACATAGCATCTAGAAAAACACTTGGAATATACTAGGCCTTCAGCATACGATTGTGGGCTGTCTCATAAGAGCCAGACTTACACAGTGTGTATTGTGTTTCAGTCACAACTCTGAGCATTAATGCCTATATACTCTCATTTAAAGACCCTGGCACCCAGGATCCTCTTATTACCATCCCTGTGTTACAGTTGCAGAACCTAGAACATTGTGGGGTAGAGTAACCTGCCTAAGCTCATACAGCTAACAAGTGTCAAGAGTATACAGTGGAGATTCCATGTCAGTCTGGCTGCAGAGTGCAGGTCCTTAAACACTACCCCACACCACCCTCAAGGAAGGGCCTCCTTGACAATGCATTGGGCTTGGCAGCTCATATTCCTCTAGCAAGCTAGAATTGGCATTGGCTTCCTGTGTGCTCTAAACTAGGAAGGATTAGGAGGCTGCATCAGGGCTGGCTGAGAAAGAATGCTTCGATCAACTAGCCACTCCCAGAGTCAGAGCCACAAAATAGTGCCAATCCCTGATTGCTGGGTGATAGGCCATGCATATCTACTAAGAAAGGGCTTGTCCCCCACACTAACCTCCCAGTTTAAGTGTCTGCATGGTTTGGACTTTGGATGATTCATAAATAGTAGAAGCCACAAATATCCATCCTTATCTGCCAAGTCTCTTCCTTATCAAACGTCTCTGGCCAGGTCAGCTCCATTCTGGGAATAATTTTGCTTAATAAGCTAGAGCCCTGTCTCAGGTGGCTGGCTGTTGGGTTAAAGAGCAAAGGAAATGAATAAAAGCACATAGCCATGCACAAAGAGGATCTGGCTTATTTAATGTCTACTTACTTCTGACAAAACCACGACTGGATTTCATATCTGTGGAAGCAAGTTCCCACTGGACCTTCTGAAGCAGGTATGATTTAAAGACAATCTTTTAATGGTACCACATTTAATAAATAGAGGCTTTAAAACTGTTTAGTTTTACTTCTCTATTTGAACCTCCAACTCTTAGGATATTCAACAAACCTTTATTTGATATCTACTGTGTATCAGATGCTGTTAGACACTAGGAACATAGCAATGAATAAAAGTAACAACAACAAACCCCCAGAGCTGCCAGTTATTAAGTTTCTACTACATGCCAGCCTTTCAAGCAGGTTGTACACACCCAAAACTACACATACTGAGCGATAGTTCCATACTGGCAATATGTTCATGGCGCATTGAAAACACAAAGGAAAAGGAGGGAGGTGGGGGCAGGGTGAAATCCCCTTAGGAAGAAATAGATATTGCTGGGGACAGAAGTTGGGAAAGGATACTCTAGGGGGAACAGCATGTGCAAAGACTATTCACATGGAAGTATAAGATAGCATAGTCAGTACTTCAACAAATCTGAAACTCAGAGTTTAAGGCAGGGAGTACTGAGAGACTTAGGAAGGAGCAAAGGTATTAGAGGAGCTTAGATTTATCTTGAAGGCAAGGGACACCACAGACAGATTTTAAGTGAGGCTTGGGGGAGGCATTATAACAATCAGATTTGCATTTCAAAATGAGCAGTCTACTTACTACACTGTGCGGTGATGGATTGGAACCAGGAGAAGCTAGAGGTAAAGATTCTAAGAGCAAACGTGTTGCATGCTAACAGCTGAAATGTGGTGTGTACATCAGTAGAAAAGTTTATCCATCAAGTTTAGTACAAAGGAGTGTATAAAGGAAATACATGCAGATCAAATGTCCTGACAATATATTCCAGTGTTAGAATCAAGTTCCTTAGGGGTTGAGAGTCGGCGCGAGGAACCACCCAACACACAGATTTCGGCAGAAAGTCATTTACTGGTGCACCAGGGCCCTCTCACTTGGGAGGAATGAGGGAGAGAGAGAGAGAGAGAGAGAGCCCCGATTTGTGGCGATACATCTCTTTTATAGCGTTTAGGCTTTATTTGCATACAGGCTATTGATTGGCCTCTTTTGTAACCTCGAGGCCAGGTGTCTTTTTCTATTTGGCGACGCAAAGGGGTGGGATAGGTACTAGCCCCGGGGAGGTCTGGGGAATGCAGTTTTCCTTTGCTGATGCAACCTTGGGTCTGGGTTGCAGCGATCGGGCCCCGCCACCTTTAGCATACTGGTTTGGAATTTCCGGCTGAGGCAGGGCTTGTTTTACAATTCGGAGGGCGGGAAAGCAGTTTTACAGAAGCAGAACAAAGGCAGTTAATCATTTAGTAACAAGTCTTACATCTAGCCTTGCAACAAACTCTGCCTGCGCCACGAACAAACAGAACCATTTACGGGGAGGGCCTAAAAGTTTTACTTTTCACCAGAAGGAATGAATCACCAAAATATTAATGTATAGCCGTTGTGCTCCTCTTTCCAAACTGCTAACACAAGGTAGTAAGAAGGCAGATAAGAGACCAAAATTCTCTGTCCCTTTTGAGCCGATCTTGTTAGTGACATTAGCTCTATCTATGTACTAATTTCTTTATCAACATGAAAGGTACATCACAGAACCTACGCAAACGGGTCAAGTGATATAATTTCATATTAGAAAACGAATGCCTTTAGGTACCATAAAAAACAATTTGGATAATATATTTCTTTCACTTCTAGCAGAATTTCAAGTTTTAAAAAAGTTGGAGTTGGAGAAACTTCAAAGACAGTATAGCCCAAACCCTTCAATATATGGATTGATACCTTTACCTCTTCTATTTCCACTGCTTGCAGTGCTTTTTCAATCTGATCCATCTGACAAAACTCTCTTCACCCATGACCCATGATGTCCTCACAGTCACTCCTACTCTAAAGCCTTCTGTGAATCTCACAAAAGTAATACTCACTTCCTCTTTGGGGCTCTGGGAGTAGTAGTTAATGTCTGGTCTTTTCTCATCTATAAAATGAGATCACTATTGTGCCATGAAATGAATACTTGACAGAGTCAAACAGAGAGGACAATAACAACCCACCTTTTCTTTTTTTAAAGACAGAGTCTTGCTCTGTCGCCTGGGCTTAAGTGCAGTGGCACGATCTTGGCTCACTGCAACCTCCGCCTCCCAAGTTCAAGCGATTCTCCTACCTCAGCCTCCCGAGTAGCTGGGATTATAGGCACACGCCACTACACCTGGCTAATTTTTGTATGCTTAGTAGAGATGGGGTTTCACCATGTTGGCCAGGCTGGCCTTGAACTCTTGACCTCGTGATCCGCCCGTCTCAGCTTCCCAAAGTGCTGGGATTACAGGCGTGAGCCACTGTGCTCACCACAACTTACCTACTTTATAACATTGCAGATGTGTCAATTACCTGTATATTTAATCTCAGATCCCTTCTGTCTGTCTTTGAAAAATTTGCGGGAAACATTTCCTTAGCTTCCTTCTTTTTGAGTTTCTGAGTATGTATTACTCATTTGAGGCTGTGCGAAATTGGAGACCAGAAGGAGGGAAGAGGGATAGGGTATTTTTACCCTTGGCTTTCCTGGTTTGGGATTGCATCTCCAGAAATGGTAGCATCTACTCCAGGGCTCCTCTGTGCTTCTAGCTTCTGAAGGTGACTATGTCTCTGGGATTTGGTGCTACCACCTTTTTCCCCTATTCCTCTAGCCTGGGGGTTACAGTGGCTTCCTCCTATTGCTGCTCTCTACCTTGTCTCAATATCCTCTTTTCACTTCTTAGCTCTTCCATCTTGTGTGCAACCATCTCCTGTATTGAATCTTCCCTGTTTCAAATACCTAGACAGATTTCTGTTTTCTGAGTGTCTCCTGTTATATTAGACAAAGAGAAAAGGAGAGGAGAAACAACTAATATAATTATTGACAATGTACTGCATATCAGGCTTTTACTCTGGGTGTTAAATTCATAATTTCAGTATAGCATAGTGGTTAAGGTTACAAAGTTTGTCAGGGAGACCAGACTTCAGATCCCAGTTCTGACACGTACAAACTTAGTCTTACCCTGTTTCTACATCTGCCAATTAGAGATAAGAGTAGTATTTACATGTAGAGTTCAGAGGATTCAGAATCATATGTATAAAAGCACTTATCACAGAATCCAACACACAGTACTCAATGTTAGTTAATGTTAGTTATTAATAACAAATTTATAATAATAATCTGAACAAACCAATAAGGCTGGTATTATTAATATTCCTCATGACGTGAGAAAATCAAGATTCATAGAAATGAGCTAATATGCCCAAGGTCACATAGCTAATAGAGGGATGCTAGGATTAGAACTCTGACTAGAAAATCTGTTTTTTTCTACTATACAGAATGGGCTTACAGATGAAAACATACAATTGGAATCTATATAAATATTATAGTTTATGAATATAAAGCTTAAATTATCTGGCTCCCTAGTTAATTGCATTGTTGTTAGGAGCAGAATTTGAGAGTATCCCGAATCCTGACAAACCCTATCCTGCGGGCTGGCCTACAGCACTGCAAGGATAGCAGGTTGGTCAGGGCTGGCAGCGGGAAGCACTTGGCACTAGGAGGCCACACCCACACTCTGACGGGCCTGCTGGCAGGGGCTGTGGAGTGGGCCTCACCTACTCATTACTGCCATGCTGAGGGGGTAAGGGCTAATGGACTGCCAGTCCAGGGGGACGGTCTGTAGCTCCGCGCAGCTCTCTCCACAGCATCCAGGCCTGAACCTGTGACCCCAACTCCGCGAGCAGAGCCATTACCCACCCCTGAGACTGCCGGCATTAAGATCCTCTCATTACTGGCCATGCAGATTGTTCCCGGCGATAATGAGGTGGCAAGAGAAGAAACCATCCTGGGGGAACTTCTGAGAGCCAAGCCTTCGACAGTAGATGAATTCCTAACCTGTCGTTTTAAAAACTGTCTCTCCAAATTGCCAGGAATATTTTTTTTCCACGAAAGCTTTGACCCTTCTCTTTATCTTTATTTTTAGACTATGTGCTGAAAGAGGTAGAATTCCATACTCACTCACCCCTTTCTTCCCTTGCATCTTTGTTTTTATCTCCATCCTTCTCTTGCCTCCTCTCTCTCCCTTTTTCTCTCTTTTTTCTTTTTCCCTTTTGTTCCTTCTCTTTTTTCCCTTTATTCTCCTATCCCTTCACACAGCATAAAGATGCAAGCTTTGGAACAAAATACATCATGGGTCCAAATTGCAGCTCTGCTCCCTGGTAATTAGGGATTTGGGCAAGATAATCAATTTTTTTTTTTTTTTTTTGGAGCTTCTGTTATTTATCTGAAAATGGAGACTAAAATTTTCAGGGTATTAAGGTTATTAAATGACCTTACTTATCGAAACAGGCCTGTTAAGGTACATGGGCACATAACCGGCACAGAATAAATGCAGGTACCTTCCTGTATTCAGCAAGGCTTTATTGAGTTGAGTCCATGTTATATGTCAAGTCCTGTGGTAGATACCAGGAGACAGAATAAGTTTTGGTTTCTTCTGTTAAGTAAGTTTTCCATTTTGACACTCAAGAAAAGCCTGGGAATTTTGAATTTTCTTAAACTAAATAAAGATAAATATTCTTCCTAGTGTACATCAAATATCCAATTGGATGTAACTAACTTCTTTTCTCAAAGCTAAGCAAACTGATGCAAAGGACATCATGGCAATTAAAATGTTCATATCATCTAACTCATTTTCTTGGGTGATATCTTGTCCCTCCCACAGAACACGTTTACAGAAAGAAGAACTTCTTTTCTTTTGTTGATTTTATTTTCTGTTGATTTTTTTTTTGAAGGTAGTATTATGAACTACTTTAAGGCCCTCTGAAACTAGGAAGGATGTGAGTAAAGTACGTCACATCCTTATTTTTATTTGCATTTTTTAAATTCCTAATGAAGTTGAACACATTTCCATATTAGTTTTAAGGTACTTTGCTAGAACTTGTTTTATGATTTTAATTGGTTACTGTCCATCTGGTATCTTCTCTACTACGCCATGAGCTTCCAGAGAACAGAGCCTGAGCAGCACTTGTCTTTGTATTCTTTGTGTGGTGCAGTAAACAAAGCATCTCACACAGACTGGATGCTGTAGAACAGAGTTCCTGCCATGTGCCAGCCACTGGTGCTGGGGATAGAGGGATGGGAGCTCTCAGAGGTACACTCTAAGTCCATGGACACCTATAATTTCTGGGCCACTCGCTGAGTGAAGAAGAACTGATTTTGTTTGAAACTGAAGTCCAAAGTCCAGCTCTGCCACTTACTGGTGGTCTGATCTTGGGCAAAGTTGCTTCATCTCTTTGAGCCTCAGTTTCTTTAGCTGTAAAATAAGGACAAGCTCCAAGATCCTTCCAAATTGTTATCATGACATGATATTTGTGTAATATATACATAGCCTGAAAATGAGATTCAAACTTTAGTTATTTTGGAAATTCTGTTTATTATGCCATGGATTGTGTCAAGCAGTTTCACCCAAAAGAAATATAGCATGGGCTATGAATGCAAGCCACATATGTCACCTTAAATTTGCTACTTAGCCACGTTTAAGTAAAAATAAACAGGTGAAATGAATTTCAATAATATATTTTCTTTAATCCAATATATCCAAACTGTTATCATTTCAACAAGTGGCACTGGCCACATTTCAAGTGCCCAATAGCCACGTATGGTTGGACAGTGTGGCGTGAAGTGTGGCACAGGGGAGGTGGGCCTTTGCTGCTGCTGCTGCCCTCTGGTGGATGTACAGGTGAGTGGCCTCCCACAAATGAGGGGTGTGGGTACAATGAAGTCACAAGCCCGTGTGTCCTACTAACCTTTATCATAGCCCCTTCACTCCTCTCATTTAAAGCATAGATATTAATTTTGATTTTTTTAACCCATTCGCTTGTTTATAGTTAAAGAGCCACCTTCAATTCACTAGTCAAAGTAATCACATTGAATCACAGCAGAGCAGAATAAATGAAAGATCTTCATGCAATTCCATACATGTGAGAAATATGGGCTCTTCTACTGACACTCTCTCAGGCCAGGAACTTAACTAGGTCATCTCTCTGCCTCAGTTGAAATTCCAGTCAACAACTGTTTATCTGGCATCTAAGGAAAAAGGAAACATAAATAACCTGAACTATTTTTTTAAAGGCATTTGTTCAGCATCACGATCAGACTATTACATTTAGCAATCAGCAGCATGGGTGCAAAAAACAATCTACATTAAAACCCTTTGTTGGAATGCTTTACACTTTCCACAGAACAGAAACTAAAATAACCTGTTATACAATTAGTCACAAATATAGTCCTCGAGTTTTTTTGCCCATACACATGATTATTTGCCTAAAACATGTCTTCTTTGTAGCAGCTAGGCCCTGCCACTGCTGTGCTTGGCTGAGTTCACAAATCTGTTGTAACCTGTAGCTTCCATGTCACTTCTCTGGCTCTCCTCTCCTGCTAAGCTTTGTTTCCTAATTAAAATCTTCTGACACTGCCATAGCTACTGCTGCTACTGGAACCGCCATAGCCACCTTGGTTTTGTGGTTTGGCAAAGTATTGGCCTCCACCGCCATAGGGGCCAGAGCTTCTGCCTCCAAAATTTCCTCCCTTCATGGGTCCAAAATTTGAAAACTGACTATTGTAATTACCCAAATCACTGTAGCTTCTGCCACCTCCAAAATTGCTTCCACTACCACCGCCAAAGCCACCTCTGCCTCCGTTGGTTAAAGCTGTCATAGCTGCCACTCCCGCCATAGCCACTGCCCTGGTTTCCATAACCCTGTCCACCACATCCATAGCCTCTGCTTCGTCCAGAGTAACCAGTGCTGCCTCCCCCATAACCACCATCATTACCTAACCCATTATAACCATCCCCATTGCCACCATATCCACCACCACCATGGCTGCCACCAAAGCCACCATGACCACTAAAGTTTCCTCCATGACCAGAATTGTCATTCCCACCAAAACCACCTCCATGACCACCACCAAAGTTTCCAGAACTTCTTTGGCCTCTTTGGCTGGAGGAAGCGCTAGCCATCTCTTGGTTTGACAGAGCTTTCCTAACTTCACAGTTGTGGCCATTCACGATATGGTATTTCTGAATGACAATCTTATCCATGGAGTCATGGTTGTCAAAGGTTACAAAGGCAAAGCCCCTTTTCTTGCCACTGCCTCGGTCAGTCATGATTTCAATCACTTGCATTTTTCCAAACTGTTCAAAATAATCTATTAGGTGATGTTCTTCAGTGTCTTCTTTAATGCCACCAACAAATACCTTTTTCACAGTTAAATGGCCACCTGGTCTTTGAGAATCTTCTCCTGAGACAGCTCTCTTTGTTTCCACAGCTCTTCCATCCACCTTGTGTGGCCTGGCATTCATGACTGCATCCACCTCCTGCACAGTGGCATATGTGACAAACCCAAAGCCCCTGGAGCGCTTGGTGTTTGGATCTCTCATTACCACACAGTCCGTGAGCGTTCCCCATTGCTCAAAATGGCTCCTCAGGCTCTCATCAGTTGTTTCAAAGCTCAACCCTCCAATGAAGAGCTTCCTCCGCTGTTCCGGCTCTTTAGGAGACTCTGACTTAGATATGATGGCAGGGAGAAGAGAGACTTTAACGATGCTGCATCGGTGGCATCCACGGGCGGAAAGGAGCAAGCTGACAAACGTATCTTAACCTGAACTATTTTTGCACTTCTTTCCTATAATAATTATGCTCAGAGTCATCCAGCGACCACATTGAAAGCTTCTGTGGGGCCTTCTGCATCACTGGAGAAGGAATTGATTGTGTCTGGTAAATTATAATTCTTTCCAAATTAGAACCAACTATATGACATAGGTTGTGACCTTCTAGTAAGTAGAGTATTTGATGAGCTGGAGAAAAATTATTTTGGAAAAGAAGAAAGAGATTTTGGATCCAGACTTAGATTTGACTCTTAACTATGCTATTTGCTATATGACCTTGAGTTTGAAATTTAGTCTTTTTAGATTTTAGTTTTCTTATCTGAAAAATAGAAATGATACCTCACATTGCAGGGTATTCTTAGTATTACATGATCACCATTTATTCAATAGATACTTATTGAGCACATATTATATGCCTGCCATACTCATGTGCGCGCGCACACACACACACACAGAGCAGTGAATAAAATAGAATCCACCTCTCCTTTCATGGGGCTTTTAGCCTGGTAGGGAAAGAAAAGTGTTTGAAAAGGGGGCATACAGGACACCATGAAGGCATGAAGTTGGGAACCTTATGGAGTCTCAGGCAGGGTACCCTAAAGAAGTGATATTAAATGGAGAACATAACAATGAGTAGAGATCATCTAGATAGAGAGTTGTATGGAGAAGGGTAGAGGGTGTATAAGGCAGTATTCTAGGCAAACAGAACAGCATGTGCAAAGGCCCTGAGTTAAAAGAGAACATAGATCAGTTGAGCATCTGAAAGCAACTCAGTCCAGAACACAAAGAAAAAGCAATGAGGCTGAAATGTATCGGGCCAGATACAGCAGGCTCTTGTGAGCCTATAAGAGTTTGGTACTATATTCAAAGAGCATGGAGCTATTGGAAGATATTAAACAGGAGGGTAATATTATTATATTTCTTTTTGAATTCTTTCTGGCTCTGCAGTAAGACAGGTATTCAGTTATGGTGAGGAGAACAAAGTGTAGGTCACAGCAGAAATAAAGGTGAAATATGATGGGATTTTGGACTAGACATGTGGTAGTGTGATGAAGAGAAGGAATTAATCATTAATCTAATGAATATTTATGTAGAATAAGAGAATTAATCGCATTGCTTTATTTTTATGAGTTGAACAGTGGCACATAGCTGATAGATTTTGCCTTGCTGAGCTTTTCCTAAGTATCCATAGTTCATTCAGCAAATATTACTGATGCTCTACTACATGCTACATGTTGTTCTAGGTGTGGGAAATACTGTGATGTCTTACTCCATTTTGTGTTGCTATAAAGGACTACTTGAGTCTGGGTAATTTATCAAAAAAAATTAGAAGAGTTTTTTTTTTTCATATGTACTTTAAGTTCTAGGGTACATGTGCACAAAATGCAGGTTTGATACATATGTATACATGTGCCATGTTGGTTTGCTGCACCCATGAACTCATCATTTACATTAGGTATTTCTCCTAATGCTATCTCTCCTCCTCTCCCTCATCCCCCGACAGGCCCGGATGTGTGATGCTCCCTGCCCTGTGTCCAAGTGATCTCATTGTTCAATTCCCACCTATGAGTGAGAACATGCGGTGTTTGGTTTTCTGTCCTTGTGATAATTTGCTCAGAATGATGGCTTCTAGCTTCATCGATGTCCCTGCAAAGGACATAACTTATCCTTTTTTATGGTTGCATAGTATTCCATAGTGTATATGTGCCACATTTTCTTAATCCAGTCTATTATTGATGGATATTTGGGTTGGTTCCAAGTCTTTGCTATTGCGAATAGTGCCGCAATAAGCATATGTGTGCATGTGTCTTTATAGTAGCATGATTTATAACCCTTTAGATATATACCCAGTAATGGGATTGCTGGGTCAAATGGTAATTCTAGTTCTAGATCCTTGAGGAATTGCCACACTGTCTTCCACAATGGTTGAACCAATTTACACTCCCACCAACAGTGTAAAAGTGTTCCCATTTCTCCCCATCCTCTCCAGTGTCTGTTGTTTCCTGACTTTTTAATGATTGCCATTCTAACTGGCATGAGATGGTATCTCATTGTGGTTTTGATTTGCATTACGCTGATGGCCAGTGATGATGAGCATTTTTTAATGTGTCTGTTGGCTGCATAGATGTATTCTTTCGAGAAGTGTCTGTTCACATCCTTTGTCCACTTTTTGATGGGGTTGTTTGTTTTTTTCTTGTAAATTTGTTTAAGTTTTTGTAGATTCTGGATATTAGCTTTGTATCAGATGGGTAGATTGCAAAAATTTTCTCCCATTCTGTGGGTTGCCTTTCACTCTGATGGTAGTTTCTTCTGCCGTGCAGAAGCTCTTTAGTTTAATTAGATCCCATTTGTCTATTTTGGGTTTTGTTGCCATTGCTTTTGGTGTTTTAGTCATGAAGTCCTTGCCCATGCCTATGTCCTGAATGGTATTGCCTAGGTTTTCTTCTAGGGTTTTAATGGTTTAAGTCTAAGATTTAAGTCTTTAATCCATCTTGAATTAATTTTTGTATAAGGTGTAAGGAAGGGATCCAGTTTCAGCTTTCTACATATGACTAGCCAGTTTTCCCAGCACCATTTATTAAATAGGGAATCCTTTCCCCACTTCCTGTTTTTGTCAGGTTTATTAAAGATCAGAGGGTTGTAGATGTGTGGCATTATTTCTGAGGCCTCTGTTCTGTTCCACTGGTCTATGTATCTGTTTTGGTTACTGTAGCCTTGTGGTATAGTTTGAAGTCAGGTAATGTGATGCCTCCAGCTTTGTTCTTTTGGCTTAGGATTGACTTGGCCATGTGGGCTCTCTTTTGGTTCCATATGAAGTTTAAAGTAGTTTTTTCCAGTTCCGTGAAGAAAGTCGTTGGTAGCTTGATGGGGATGGCATTGAATCTATAAATTACCTTGGGAAGCATGGCCATCTTCATGATATTGATTCTTCCTGTCCATGAGCCCATGGAATGTTCTTCCATTTGTTCGTGTCCTCTTTTATTTCATTGAGCAGTGGTTTGTAGTTCTCCTTGAAGAGTTCCTTCACATCCCTTGTAAGTTGGATTCCCAGGTATTTTATTCTCTTTGTAGCGATTGTGAATGGGAGTTCACTCATGATTTGGCTCTCTGTTTGTCGAAGAGAAGAGATTTATTAGGCTTACAATTCTGCAGTCTGCACAAGAAACATAGTGCCAACATCTGCTTTTGGTGATGGCCTTAGGCTGCTTCCACTCATTACAGAAGGCAAAGAAGTGCTAGCTTGTAGAGGTCTCATGGTGAAACAAAAAGCAAGAGTGAAAGTGGGGAGCTGCCAGGGTTTTTTAAACAACCAGCGTTCATGGGACCTAATAGAGTAAGAACTTACTCACTTCCCAAAAAAGGCTTAATCTATTCATGAAGGATCCACCCCCATGACCCAAACATCTCCCATTACCCAATTCTAAAGCCACTTTCACATATTCAGCTATCTTTATAGCAAGACCCCACTCTTGGTACCAGTTTTCTTTTTCTATTTTGTTTTGCTATGAAGGAATGCCTGAGGCTGGATAATTTGTAAAGAGAAAAGGTTCATTTGGCTTACAATTCTGATGTGTGGAAAGGTTCAATATTGGGCATCTAGTGGTCTCAGGCTGCTTCCACTCATGGCAGGCAGTAGGTGAGGGAAAGCCCATGTGTGCAGAGATGGTGTGGTGAAAGAGGAAGCAAGGGGCTGGGGAGTGCCAGGCTCTTTTTCAACAACCAGCTCTTGAAGGAATTTTAGAGCAAAAACTCACTCACCCCCGAGGGAGGGCATTACTCTATTTATGAGGGATCTGCCCCCATCACTCAAACACCTTCCATTAGGCCCCACCTCCAACACTGGGCATCAAATTTCAACATGAAGTTTGGAGGGGACAAATAACTAAACCATAGCAGATGGTAAATGAAAACAGACCAAAATTTCAGCTCTCATGGAAATTATATTCTTTTGGAAATATAGTAAAGATAATGTATGAAAGTAGGTGCCACATGGTAGTAACCAAAAAACATAGATTCATTTCCTTCTTCCCTTTCCTAGCTATGGCAGAGAAACCCAATTTGTATATTTACATTTAAATAACTCTGTGAAATTAGTCTGCAAGCTAAACCAATGCCGTACTACCAGATAAAAGTGTGAGATTCCCATGGTGTCAACCATACTCGCTGTTGATCTCTGTTTGGATCTCACTTCCTGTCTTCTCACCTAAACCATGGCCGCACATTATTGCCTGCTAGTTATTTTCACTTGTATGTTATACTGAAGGGAACAACAAGAGGGAAGAAGTTAGCAAGTTAGAATAACACTAGAACTAAAAGTCAGGGCTTTCTTTTTGTTGAACACATACGGGGCATCAGCACTGTGCTGACTTCTTTGCATCACAATTCTAGGAGTATGGCATTATCATCCCTGTTTCACAGATAAAGATGCTAAGTCTTAGTTTCCTGGGATGAGAAGTTGCTTCTGTCTGAATAATTAGCAAGCAATTTTAGCTGCCTTTCTCCTTCCATTTCTCTGCCAAGAGGAGATAACAGAGTAACTCCTATATCTACAATTTTAAAATTCTCATGGCTTAAAGACTCTACCAGTGCAAAGAGTTCTTTCCACTCCTCCATCTTTATTTCATAACCTCATACCATTCATTTTTGGTCCAGGTTTCTTTCTTTAGCTCCATAAGGCATCTCAGATTTTGTGTTTCAGCCAGTAGGCATGCATGGGGACACCAGATACTCTATTTAAAAGCATGGACCACTACATTAACAAGAAGTATTTACACGCTATGGGTTGAGAAACCTGCATCTCCTAACTGCAATGAAAGAAGGGCTGCCTGCAATGCTGCTGGTTACAGCTAGACATAAAACCCATTATCAGCTCATTGGCTGTTTGGACATAAAACTGCTTGGTCTCACAAAGATATTTCCTCACCATGGGGATAAGTTTAATAAGAACTACAGATGATAGTAAAAAACACATTTATTTCCTATAACCTACAGAAAGTCTTTATTGCATATAGGATAAATAACAGGCTACTGTGAGTTACTGGTCTGTAATTCCACTTAGGAGGTTTGGGGCATGAAACACAGTGGGGAGAAATTGCTGTTTTAAAAATGAGGCCTGGGAGTTGGAGGCCCAGGAGAGGAGGAAGATGAGTTTCTGTGTGAAAAGATGACAACCCGCTGTCAAGCAATGGTCCAGCACAGCCACATTCATGAAGGCATGGGCAGCCTTTCTACTCAGCAGCAGGTGGCCTGAGGCAAAATTACTAAGCAATACAAATATTATCTTGCCTTATACTTAATGATTTTCAAAGCTATACCATAACCCATCTTTTCACTGGACCCTTACAAACACCACTGGAGATAAGCAAAATGAGGACTCTTATCCCCATTTTACAGATGGGAGAGCAATGTTCACAGAGGACAGCCAGGATTTCAGAATATGCTGTTGTATCATGCAGAACACAGACCTTCAAAGACCACAGGATCTGCAGATCTGGCTCCTGTTACCTCTCTGATCTCATCCCAGTCAGTTCCCAGCATGCACATCCTTGCTGCTGCTCAGATGCTCCAGGCATGCTCTGGTTTATAGCCTTCATACATGATCTTCCTTCTACCTGGAATCCTCATCCCCCAGGTATCAGAATGGTGTCCTCCCTCAACTCCATTTAGATCTGTGCTCACATATCACCTTCATTCTACTCTATTTCCATTTGCAACCCCACCCCTGATACTCCCTCTTTCCCTTTTCTGCTTTGTTTTTATCCATAGCACTTAATCATCTTCTGACAGTCAGTATATTGTCTTTATTTGTTTACTATCTACTTTTCCCATCAGAATGTAAGCTCCTTGAGGGCAGAGAATTTTGTCTGCTTTGTTTACCACTATATGTTTGACCAGTGATGGACATATGCTAGATGCTCAGCAAATACATGCTGAATAGATTAATGTATGCATAAATCTATATTAGTACTATAGGGAATGAGGGTGAGTGATCCCAGGGCTTCAAGAAAGGGTCTCACTCTGTCACCCAGGCTGAAGAGCAGTGGCATCATCTTGGCTCACTGCAACCTCTGTCTTCTGGGCTCAAGTGATCCTCCTGCCTCAGCCTCTCAAGTAATTGGAAACACAGGCATGTGCCATCACGCCCAGTGATTATTATTATTATTTGTATTTTTTGTATAGACAGGGTCTCCCTATGTTGCTCAGGCTGGTCTCAAACTCCTCAGCTCAAGCAATCTGCCTCCCTTGGCCTCACACGGTGCTAAAATTCCATGTGTGAGCTGCCGTGCCTGACCTCATGTGCATTCTTAATGTTGGGTTATGTCACCTTGCTCATCACAACCTAACTTCCCCATTTTCTGGCTCTCAGGCTCTGCCTTCTCAACAATGTCCCAGTGCAAGATGTCTTCTGTCTGATCCTCCAGATCCATGCTCCAGGCTTCTCCACTCAGCCCAGAGCCCCAGGATGCTATCCGTGTGAACTACACCATGGGCTCTCTTGTTCTCTTTTGTCCTCCGGTTGAGGTAGGCCAACAGGGTCTTGACAAGAGACCAAGTTAGTGTATTCACTCCGTTGGCTTCCTCCCTGTGTCATCACCTTGGGATGGCGTCCTTTCTCATCCAAAAGTCACTGCTCTGCTCAAGATGGCTTCTTCACAGGACTTCCTGGTCTTAGTTCCAGTACCTGCTCCCTCACCCACACCATCCATTTCCAGGAGTGGTAGCAGCCCTGCACATTGCTCTATCTCCTATGTTTTCCCTATACTCTGCTCACTTAAACAATCCCTTTATTAAACCCTCTTTGAATTACTCTAATCCAGTGTACCTTCTATTTTCTACTAGGACCCTAACTGATGACACACTTTGTAAACTCTGATTTTCCCCTCTGGCCTCAGTCAACCTGATTCTCCCTCTTTCAATGGGAGTGTGCATATTACATGTGTAAAGTGCCTACCACAGTGCTTAATATATTGTAAGTGCCATGAATGTTTATTATTTTTTTATTATGAATCCCTTCATAATCTGATTCCTGTCTTCTTTTCACTTTTAATCATTTCTACTCCCCTTGGCCACGCCTATTGTACTGGGTTGAATAGCATCCCCTCAAAATTCATGTCTACCCAGAAACTCAAAATATAACCTTATTTGGAAGTAGGATTCTTGCAAATGTATTTAGTTAAAATGAGGTCAAACTGGATTAGGGTGAGTCTAATCCTATTGAATTAGACCAATAGGATCGAGTCCAATAGGACAAATTAGAAACCACCCTAATCCAGTAACTGTTGTCTATAAGAAGAGAAAACCAAGACACGCACATAAGTAGAACAGCCACGTAAAGACAGGGGCAGAAACTGGAGCACTACGGCTGCAAGCCAAGGAATGCTGAGGACTGCTAGCAACTGCTAGAAGATAGAGAGAGGCAAGGAAGGATTCTTCCCCAGAATCTTCAGAGAGAGTATAGCTTTGCCGACACCTTGGTTTTGGACTTCTAGCCTCTAGAAACTGCAAGAGAATAAATTTCTGTTGTCTTAAGCTACCCCAGTTTGTGGTATTTTGTCACGGCAGCTTTAGGGAACACATATATCCACTAACTCCACATTGAGTGCCCACAATGAACACGGTCTTTCTCACCTCCAGGTCCTTGTATAAGCTGCCTAGGAGCATCCTCTCACCTGTTTTCCACCTGACCACCTCCTGCTTGCTATTCCTCACATTGTGCCGCCTTATCCTGAGACCTTCCCTGATCATCCAGGTCTAGCTTAGGGTAGCCTCTCTTCTGAGTTGCACTACACTCTGTCTTTTTGCCATCACAACACCTATCACATTGCACAACAGTTGCAACACTGTTATGTGACTGGTTGTAACACCATTTATTGCACTGTAGGATTTGTGAGGACAACCCTCTCCATCTTATAATCCAATCCGTCTATTCTTAGTTGTATTATGGGTGCCTAGTATGTGTTAATGCTGAGTGGCACTCATTAATTGCTTACTACATACTCAGTCCCATTCTAAGTTATTTACATTAACTCATGTACATCAACTTGCTACCTTATGAGGCAGGTACAATTAATTTTCCCATTCTGTAGTTGGCTACAATGAAAAGCACGGGCTGAGACATCTGCATTATTCTTGGCATTCTTCCAGGTGCACTTTGCAATTCCACCAGCAAACCCCATTGCATGATTTCAGTTTCCAAGTGCAAATCCATCTTAGCCTTAAACTCATTTATGCCATTCGCTCCCACTATATCAGCCACGCTCGACTGTTGCATGGTGCAATAACTCTCTGCCAGCCTCCGAACAGTTTTCCCAGTCATCAAGAAGGTGCAATTGATTCAAAGTGTTAATATTTGCTCACCACTGAGACCATCCGGGGGCTTCATCACTCATAGCAATGCCACCCGCTGGAGCTACAGAAGTGCAGGGCTCTCGAAGGCTATGCATGAGCTGATGATGAGAGATGCAGGCTTCTTGGATAAGCAAAATCTCATCACGGAAAGATGTGCATCCTCTCCCCTAACTTGGGCTTTCTGGCAGACAGATGAGAAGAGGTTTAAAGTAAAATAAATGGAAACTGCATATCTGTTCATGCTATGAAATCCTGGAGTTCCTGAATCCTCACACATTCATTGAACTATCTTGTATATTAAATATGTACTAAGTGCCAGACTTTCTGCTAGTTGCCAGGAACACAACACAAAACAAAAGGAAGGCTCCATGGTACCCATCTTCCTGCCTTCAGGTAGGAGGAACACACCTGTACATCTGTGGCCATCTGCTCTATCTCAGTTCCTTTAAGACAACTGGACTGACTCACAGAGAAAAGTGAGGACTGTACCAGGGCCATTTGCAGTGAAGGTCTCAGCCCCACCTTCTTGCTCTGCACACAGCCGGCCCCTGCCTGTCTCCCTCACTGTGTCCTGCCTCTTAGCATGGGTTGCTATTTTAAGATCCTCCTTTTGCCTCCCTGGGCTGATCACTGCCATTACACCTTCCTTGGAAGCAGCAAAATGGGGTGGCCATGAGCATGGGCTCTCAGCCAGGCAGCCTGAGTTGAATCCATCTCTGCTATACTCTAGCTGTTTAACCATAGGGAAGTCACTGCAATCCACATACCCCAGTTTCCTCATCCATAAAATGGCAACACAAATGACAGTCACTACTTAAGAAGGTTGTTGAGACAATTGAATGAGGTAACAGGCAAAGTGTTTAAGATGGTGTCTGACACACAGTAATCACTCAATAAACATACTGGGTAATTCTGTTATTAGTATTATTATCACCTGGTTGATACTGGATACACACATGCTACTATAAATCTTGTCATCTCTTTTTATTTATGCACATATTTTTCTTTTGTTTAGCAAAGGTTTATCAACTGGCCACAAGGCTCCATTTAGGAACTATGGGGGCTACAAAGGAAAAATAAGATGCAGTCCTCAACTTCAAGGAGCACACAGTCTAATGGCATAAACAAGCAAGACTATTAAAAATAGCCCAATGCACTACATGGGGTGCTTTATATGCTTGCCATTTTCAGTCTGCCCAATAATCTCATGGAGTAAGCACTCATTATCGTCATCTTCATTTCACAAGAAGTCACAGCGAGGCTAAGCAATTTCTCCAGGCTTACACAGCTAGGAAATGTCAGAGAAAGGATGTAACAACAGGCAGTCTGACTCCAGAGGCGACACTCAGGGTCCCTATGCTAGGCAACAACGATCACGGCCCTGACAACTGTGCTGGAACTTCCTGGGAGCTCCCGGAAAGGCAGCACAAAGAGGACTGATTTCTGACTAATGAGCAGGATTTTTCATGTAGTGCAGGGGAGGGCACACCAAGCCGGGAGGAGCAGGCTGAGCAAAGTGGGGAGAGCACACATTCGGGAAAGGGGCAGTCTGGGGATTCCAGAGGCTGGCCTCTGTGTGGGGAGAGCAGCAGGGTGAGGAGGAAGGGCGGCAAAGGAGCCAAAGGTCAGGCGAGTCCAGGCCAAGGAGTCCACACATCTCTCACAGGCAGTAGGGGCTCACCTGCTGAATGATGTGGTCGGATCTGCAATTTAAGAAGAAAATCAAAAGCCAACTCTCTCCAACAGACTTCTCTGCTGGTTCTCTAAGGTAAGGAGGAGGTACAGAAGACAGCCAGAATCACGCCCACAGTTATGTGTATTATGGTCTGTGCTGTGGATAAAAGAGCATAGAGATTCTTGTAGATAGACCAGTTTTTCACCTCCGATTTCCTTCTTCTTACTGTATGACTTTGGAAAACTTGCCTCACATTTCTGAGCTCATTTGCTCCCCAGAGTAAAGAGCAACTGGCGAAAGCCGCCTCACAGGGTAGGTAAGTGGAAGAGTAAATTGAGAAAATGCGGGTGCCCAGGAGATCTTTATTTATTTATTTATTTTGACAGTTCCTCTGTTGCTGCCCTTTCTGCACCTTCTGTGGGGTTTTCGGGGTCTCCTGCCCAAGGGCCCATAAAGTCCTGGCCTGCGAATAGACAAGCATGTCTCAAGTGTTATAAGTGAGTGTGCAGAAGTCCCAGGGTACTGCCAATTCTCAGCTGCCTGGACCAGCAGCCGTGGGCTGTTAAGCAAGAGGCGACATTAGCCCGAGCAGTGTCTTCCATGATTACCTTTGCTCACACACCTTTTCCTGCTGTGACATCATATTACAACGTGGAGCATCTGGTTCCTTGGCAGGATAATGCCACATCTAACTGTGGGAGGACACTGTTTGGGGAAGCCAGCCAAGCCAGAGGCTGCCTGCCTCCCTGCTGCTTCCTCCAGTGCTGACAGCAACAAGGATGAAGAAGGAAGAGCCCCGGGTCCTCAGGGCCTCCATCCCTCCCTTTGGCAGGGGAGAGGACCAGTCGTGGCCAGGGCAGAGGATGCTCAGATCTGACATGGGCTCAGAAATGTCCTCACTGACCCCATTCTTTCACACACATGGGCTCAACACCTCAGGGTATCAGACAATAGGCAGTGACAAATCCATAGGCTTTCGAATGAAAAAGACCCAGGAGTGAGTTCTAGCTTTGCAACCCTGAGCAAGTCACTTAACCTCTCTGTCTTAGTATTCCAGGGTCGCTGAAACAAAGTGCCACAAACCAGGTGACGTCAACAACAGCATTTACTGTCTCACAGTTGAGGAGCTAGGAGTCCCAGATCCAGGTGTTGGCAGGGCTATTTCCTTCTGACGGCTGTGAGATGAATCCATTCCAGGCTTCTCCTCTAGCTTCTGGTAGTTTTCTGGTGACCTTTGGCATTGCTTGGCTTTTGGAAGAGTCATACTGATCTCTGCCTTCCTCTTCACATGGCACTGCGTCTGTCCGTCTGTCCAAATTTTTCCTTTTTATAGGGACATCAGTTATACTGGATTACAACCCCCTCCCCGGCCCCTCATAATGGCATCTCCTAACTAACTCTATCTGCAATGACCCTATTCCCAAACAAAGTCACATTCTAAGGTACTGAATGTTAGGACTTCAACATATACATTTGGGGTGAGAGGAGGGGTACAGCTCTACCCATAACATTCTCTAAGGCTGTTCTCTTCTCAGTAGAGTGAGGGTAATAAAGGCTGATAAAGCTTTAGTATCCCCACAGGGCTTATTGCACCTCGTAGGGCTGTGTGACAGTTAAATGAGGTAGGGAATGTAACTACCTGACAAAGAGCAGGTATCAGTAAATGTGATTTCCTTTCCCCAAGATGGAGAGAGACTTCTTTTCCATGTAGTTAATCTGCTATCCACAAATTAACTGAGCTTAGTATCTACCCTAACGTGCCCCTAGTAGGAATTTAAAGGTCATTTAACCTAACCTCCATCTCAAATAGTAAGGAAACTGAGGCTCCCAAAAATCATTTTGCTGATTTAATGACTAGCCTTGGGCTAGAACTAATTTTTCTCCTTGGAATAAGAAGCCATTTAATCCAGGGAACATTCTCTGTATTAAAATATCCTATATATAGCTCCTCACTGCCCTACAATAACACTTGCAGTTTGTCTTATGTAGCATAAGCGGTCTTTCTCAAACCCTCCCCATAGCCATCACCTTGTTCAGGTTGTTCTACACAATAGCAACAGGCAGGGATAACTTATGGCACTAGACAGATGAGAAAACGGAGGCTCAAAAAGCTACAGGGCTTGGTAGAGGTCACAGACCTCATAAGTAGCAAGACAAGAATTAGAGTGCAAGTCTCACTACAGCTTTGCCAAGGCTTTCTCCTCTATTGCGCGGTTTTATATGTGTGTCTTAGTTACCTTCAAATGGTAGAGTCCCATGCAAGATTCAAGGAGGGCTTCTTGGGAAGGCCCTGGCCACCTGCCTCTGCTGTTCCAGCTTCCAAGACCTTCCATACAACTATCCTTGCTTCCTCTTTGAAACATCCATCTTTCGTCTTGCTGCTCTGCTGCTCCACAGAATCCACAGTCACAGAGCAAGGCATGGGGAGACATGGCAAGCTCCCCAGGTTCTGTTCCTAGTGCAGGGTGAGGACACTCACTATGGTGCCAGGAATTCCAGCCCTAATGCTCCATCAGGTGAGGCATTTGATGGAGGGCCTACCTAGTCACCCAGATGGCTTTCTGCTTTGAGAAAGTTTCTCAGCCCTGAGATGAGTAGATACTACACACCATGCTCTCCCTCACACAGGTGTGTCTGAAGGAACATGCACCGGGATCTGGGTGAGTGATTTGCAAGAAATGTCAGGAAAGCACACAATGAGACAACTGCATGTGAACATGGGGTTGACTGATAGAGCTGAAAAGTCACAGAAGGCCAGGGCCAAAGTCAGCATATGAACTCATAACTCTGATTTATCAACCAACTGATTTATTTGTTCATTCATACAACAAGTACTGATTGAGGGATTACCATGTGCAAAGCACTCTACTAGATACTGCCCAGGAATAAGGAAGACAACACGGTCCTCACTACCTGGGGCTCTCTGGTCCTTCACCATAGACTGTCCGAAAAGGCCCATTCCATTGGCACCAACAGGCTTGTTTTAGGGATAGAAAAGAACAAAATAATTACAGAAAATAAGGCAAGCAGCAGAGCCTTTTGGCTGCTCCGGGGTCACAGTGCTGTAAATAACAGAATGTTATAATGGCCTTGGGGTACAATAACTGAAGAGGGGTGTGAGTCATTTCGTGATGCAAGAAAAAAAATGACATCTTTACAACAGCTGCAAATTAGCCTTGCTATAGGAAAAAATCAGAGGAAATGTTTCATAGGAGCAAGGATCCTTGTACATAACAACCTTTCAGAGAGGACTCTATAGACCAGAAGCACTAGAACCTAAAGTCCAGTGTATAGCCCGGACCCCACACTAGGCACAGACTCAGCCTGTGGTAGCCAGAATTAAGGTCATGGAGTAGAAAGAGTGTCTATTTAGAAATCAGAGAGCTTGAAGTCTAGCATCTATCAAGCCCCTTGCAAGCTAGAGATCTTGGCCAAGCAACTGGGTGTCTCAGAGCCCTGAGTTTTTATCTGTAAAATGGGCATATTCACAACAAAATACACGGAGAGCCCACTATGTGGTGTCTGTGCTTTCTCTGCATTATCTCGCCGAGTCCCCAGTTCAACCCCATGAAGTAGGTCCTAGGTTATCACCATATTTCACAATGGGAAAGCTGCAGGTGGACAGCCCACGCAAGCTGCCATTTCTACAGCGGCTAAGTGGAGAAGATAAAACTGGTGGTCTATAGCACTGAACCCTTAACAGCTTTAACAATAATAATAACTGATTCCCAGTGAGAAAGTGAGGAATACATGAAATGGCATGTGTAAAAGCATTTGTTAAAAATCACAAAGTATTGCATACAGATGAGGGGGTTTATTATTTCTTCCCTCCGTGGGCATGAATAGACTTACAATAAGCCAAAGAAATTTCATGTTAAATCCTACTCTCCCTTTATTCCTCAACTGTTACAGTAAAATGAGGGGCTGGGGATTTTGGGAAACAGTCAGGAGCCAAGGAACCAGCTATAGAGATATGAGATAGGGAAGAAAGAACCACGGGGCCTCGTAGTGCACACCATTTGCAAGCTGATGTACAAACTATTTGCTGGGACCAATTACTCTCATCTTAATTAATGAACACACAACCCACAATCTGTCTGAGAAATGCGAAAAAATATGGCATGTGTTTAGAGGCTGCAGTGTGCCAGCCACCAGATCTGGAAGCACCTTCCTCAGACTGCTGGGCTGGGAGTCACCATGGAGACCACATTTTAGCACCCTAATGACACTGAAATTCAGTTCAAACCAGCTTTTCAAAGTGCCCATGTGAAGTGCTTGCTGTGTGGCTGGCAATGGGTTAGGCGCTGTGGAGTGCTCAGAAGAAAGGCAGCCCACTCCTTGCCCTAGAGGATGAAGGAGGAAGGATTGTTCGCCAACCCACGAGGCTTGATTTTGTGCCTCCAGTCTACTCAGTGCGGTGCCTGGCACTGCAGGGGACTCCAAAGTTGAGGCCACCGACTTGCTTTCCAGGCATTTAACTTGGACAGTTGGTAATGACAATAGATAAATTTGCTGAGGGCTTATTCTGAGTTAGGTACTATGGTACCTATGCCAATTACATATATTATCTCATTTTATCCTCACAACAACCCCATGAATGAATTGACTATTAATTGCTAAAATTTATTGAGCACTTACCCTGTGCTATGCATGCTCTAGGCCAAGTACTGGTAGTTCCCAGGATTTAAAAGCTTGGGCAAGATCACTGGTTAGGAAGTGTCACAATCAGGATTTGAACCCAGGATGTTTAGCTTCAAATGCAGGATGAATTTAACCATTATATTATAGTGTATTAATTCAACTGATACTTATTGAATGCCTTTGAGGAAGATAAGAATCTTATATTTTAGCAAATTTCAAGTATACAATACAGTATTATTGACTACAGTCACCATGCCATACAAGTAAACCTTAATAAAACTGGATTTAAAAAGAAAAGAGTCTAAAATAAAAGACTCTTATATTTTAGTAAAGGGAACTGGGTGTGAGGGGAAACAAGCAATAAACAACTTCAGTTCATGACAGACTCTGATTTGTACTGAAAAGAAAATGTACTTCGTAGCCGGGCGCGGTGGCTCAAGCCTGTAATCCCAGCACTTTGGGAGGCCGAGACGGGCGGATCACGAGGTCAGGAGATCGAGACCATCCTGGCTAACACGGTGAAACCCCGTCTCTATTAAGAAATACAAAAAACTAGCCGGGCGAGGGGGCGGGCGCCTGTAGTCCCAGCTACTCGGGAGGCTGAGGCCGGAGAATGGCGTGAACCCAGGAGGCGGAGCTTGCAGTGAGCTGAGATCCGGCCACTGCACTCCAGCCTGGGCGACAGAGCGAGACTCCGTCTCAAAAAAAAAAAAAAAAAAAAAAAAAAAAAAAAAAGAAAATGTACTTCGTGAGTCGATACAAAGGGTGAGAATGGAACAAGATGGTCCCTCCCAGCGGAGAAGGCGCAGTGGCCATGGTCAAGTTGGAGGGCTCCCCTAAAGCAGACACCAAGACAGAGTAGTATGCAGGATGTGTATTAGGATGTGCGGTGCTCTTGGAATCTACATCTGTGGAGGGGGTCAGCAGAGGGTGATGTCAAGCTGCACTGCAGGCCAGGGACAGTCTTGGCCAACCCTGAGGGAGTCCTGGAGGTTGAACAGTCATGCAGACTTGTCCTGACCTGATACCTCCACATCAACAAGTTATTGGATGAGGGCTATCAGAGGAAGGATATGACCTTGGGCAAGGCAGCTCCCTGTAGCCGAGGCAATCACAGAGAAGGCTAGCAAGTGCAAGCTGTCTGCCCACTGCACTCTCAGAAGCTGGACCAACAAGTCCCATCTTTAAGGAATTTCTGGATGGCACCTCACAGTGTCCACCACAAGGGTGATGGTAGAGGAATCTCTGAGGCAGTGACAACTGAGCTGAATCCTAAATAAGATGGAGAAGACCAAGTGATGAAAGAGGCCAAGGTTGCATAATGAGTAAGAAGTAGACCCAGGCTTCAAATTCAGGCATCTGGGCTCTTGGGTGGCACCTTTGACTATTGCACTGTGCTGTTACCCCGGGTGCAAATCCCTGGCTGTATTAATAGAGGCAGAGTCCAGCTCAAGGGGCAAAAGTCTTGCTCCTCAGATACCATGAGACACTGGAATCACTTATTTTTCACCTGTCCGTTTTCCACCTTTCCACCTGTCCATCTATAATCAATCTATATATATTATTTTGTTAGGAGCATTTTTTAAAAAGTAAGGGAGATACAGTCTATGAGTTAAGAGTGAAAAGTCTGTAGCCAACACTCTAGAATCAAATCCTAGTCATACGTATACTAGCTGGGTTTATTGCCATCTCCTTTTAGGCCTCAACCAGTTCATATGTACGAGTGGGGGGTAATGAGTGTTCCATACACACACAGCTGTTGTATTGGGGATAATGAGTGTTCCATACACATAAGCTGCTGTATTAAAATAAATAAATAAAGCATTGAGGGCAGTGCCTGGCACATAATAATCTTTATCTCAACAAATTTTATATACTAGTATCACAAACAATAAGATAGTATGGAGAATTTAAAGACAGTCTTAGCCAGAAGGAAAGAAGACGAGAAGACAGGAATACAGTTCTCAAACATTTGAAGTGGAGATGCTGAGAAGAGGGACAAGTTTTCTACTGTGAGACTCCAAGGAAGGTAAAATTGGGAAGGCTCACATTGGGTCCATGAAGAGCACTAGTGCAGATGAGATGCCAGACAAAACAGGAAGTATCCTGGCACATAGAGGCTGGCAGCCAGGGTTGAAGTGGAGGAAACTCGGTGGAAGGTTGCAGGAGAAACCTTTAAGGGTCCTTGCATCTCTACGGTTCTGAGGTAGGAGGCTTCTATAAAGCTTTCCAATTCCATGCAGTAGTGTTTTCTTTCTTTAATTCACCTACATACAGCGGGGAAAAGGATGCATTCATTCACTATTTGTCAGGAACATAGCAAAACTCAAAAAGATGTCTGTTTGGATTTCTGGAACACTTCAGAACCTCAAAAGAAAGATTATAGGTTAAAAGCACCATGATTGGCCAGGCACGGTGGCTCACGCCTGTAATCCCAGCACTTTGGGAGGCTGAGGCGGGTGGATCACAAGGTCAGGAGATCGAGACCATCCTGCCTAACACGGTGAAACCTTGTCTCCACTAAAAATACAAAAAAAATTAGCTGGGCACGGTGGCGAGTGCCTGTAGTCCCAGCTACTCGGGAGACTGAGGTAGGATAATGGTGCGAACCAGGGAGGCGGAGCTTGCAGTGAGCTGAGATTGTGCCACTGCACTCTAGCCTGGGCGACAGAGTGAGACTCCGTAATAAATAAATAAATAAACAAACAAACAAACAAACAAACAAACAAAGAAAAGCACCACTATCTCTGACTCTTGGGCCCAATGTTCTTCCAAATTAGACAGTATGAGAATGAGTGGGAATGAAGAAAGGCAAACTGCACCTCTAATGTGTTCACTACTGTCACTTATGCTTGGTGTGACACACAACACCACAGTCTCCTTGGGCTTCACAAGGCTTTCAGGGCTCTGACCCTGGAGGGCTGGGTGTGCAGAGTCCATCCTTGTTGCATTAGAAGAGCACACAAAGAGATGTTGAAGGAAGTTATTCTGGTAGGCTTGGACATGCTATATGACGGCTTTGTCAAAGAGTAATATGCTCTTATGTGCATCACTCCACAGTACATAATACAGAGTCTCATTCCATGTAGACTTCAAAATAATTCCATGACATAACTTTTCATTCACTCATTAAATTATCCAACATGTGTTTGTTGAGCATTTACATCTATTGACTGCTTACTGTATACCAGGCACTGTTTTAGGTGCTCACCAAACTTGTACTCTTAACCTCATACTTGAAGAAACAGACACAGAGATTAAGTTTGTCCAAGGCTTCCAACCAAGGCACTGTCCTCCAAAACAATAGTACTTACTGTCCTGATTTAATAACAAAGATGAATAATTAATTTTGTCTACCACGATTAGCATAAATAACAAGAATTATAACTATCATTAGTACTTTACGGCTTACCAAGAATACATACATAACCCATCCTATGCAGTGTGGTGGGCAATTGTCCCTATTTTAAAAATAAACATGCTAAGGCCCAGAGAGGTTAATTAACAAGCCCCAGTTCACCCAAACAGTGAGTGGACAGGGGAGCTTGCTCTGAGACTGTCACTGTCTGTCCCTCAATGAAGGTTCAGCACAACACACCTAATATCAATAATTAGTGTCTCCATATTGAAATGATATCTTATGTAATACATCCATTATTTAATTTGCTCTCTCCACAAACCCAGTGAGATCAAAGGCATTATCCCCATTTCAGAGCTGAGGAAACTGAGGCTCAAAAAGTTGTCAACATGTACTAGATACGTGGAGGGCTCGAGTCAGGCTTCAAACCCACATTTTCTTATTCCAACACTCATGCTTTTTTCATTAACCCTCCCTGCCAAATATCCACCTATAATGCCTCTTGCAGAGACATGGAAAGCTGCTGCCCTTGCCTACACAGTCAGTGCCCCAGGCATTCTCTTTCTCTTCCTTCCAGCCATCCCAGCCCAGAGAAGCAGCATGGAAAGAAGCTCATGCCTTGCTCAGTACTAGGCCAGGCACTTGGGGACCCAACCATCAGGGAGCTGACACAATTTCAGATGCTTGCTGCCCTAATTACTTGATGATCTGTCATCACAGAGATAGAATTGGGATGCGGGAGTGGCATTCTGCTTTTGCCTGGGCAAAGGAAAGGCAGCTAAAAATGCTTCTGTTTCAGTTTACAGAAGATAAATCTCCACCAAAGTCTATGATCAATCCCAAATGTTGGTTCAGAAAGACGGATGGAAGGGAATTGGGCAGTTGTGCAGCACCTACTGTGTGCCAGACATCATGCTGGCAAAGATGTCACACAGTACACGGATTTGCTGGTTTGGTCATCACAACACCTTCATGAAAGAGGGATATATATTTGCAATTTGTAGGTGAGGAAGCTAAGGATAGTAGTAGTGGATGAGCCAGACACCTGGGGCAGCAGTGGGGCAAGAATCTCAGTCTTACTTCTGCAGAAGTCACAGAATGGCTTTAACCAGGAGCATGATTTAGTTGGAACTGTGTTCTAGAAATAGTTCTCTGCAGCAATGAAGTGAATTCATTTGAGAAGGCAGACTGAAGGATGAAGGCAGACAGGAGGATGAAGTATATTGTGTGAGATGGGATGCAGGCCTGTGGCTAGGATAGGCATGCGATGAGTGGCTAGACTCGGGACTCATCAGGATGCTAAATCCACATCTCTAGAAGGCCAATGGAGGCCCAGAAGTGGGACACGAGTGAGGAGGATGGAAGGTCACAGTCAGACTGGAACACGGGTCCCTGGCCTGTGTGACCAGATGAATGGAGTGGCCGTTTGCTGGTGTAGGAAGGAAGGCTCAAGGGCACAGATGTTGAATTAAATGTGGAAATGTTGAGTGTCAGGTGCCTGAGAGCAATCTAGGTGGAGACACCCAGTTCACAAGTAGAAGTCAGGGTCTGGAGCTCAGGAGAGAGCCTGGACCACAGGGAAGCTGCCAGCATGGCCTTGGTTGTTGCAGCCAGGGATGTGGAGGGAACAGCTATGAGAGGATGTGTAGTGTGATGTGGTAGTGGGGAGTAGAACAGAGCTCTGGGGACACCAAGAAGGGCCTTTTCAGGGGCTTAACAAGAATGGCCAGATGGGCAGGAGGAAATGAGGAAAATCTACATTTGCTTTTAAAGAATGAAGTCCTTTCATGTGTTGTATTCTTGAAGAAATGAAAGGTGTTGCTAATCCAGCTGAGGAAGAATTCTCTGATGTGATCCTGGGAGAACACACAGTATGGATGGGGAAGATCCAGAATCCATGTGAAGAAGAAATAGGAATTCTATCTCCATCAAAGGAGAATGGTGTGTGTGTGTGTGTGGTGTGTGTGTGTGTGTGTGTGTGTAGGTGGGGGGAGACTGGAGCTCCCGCTGCTGGGCTGTGAAGAGAAGGGTGAGCAAGGACTGTGCCGTGGCTCCTCCAGGTGTCTGTGGTGAGAAAGGCATGGTGTCATTGCTTTTTGATATGGCACTGATGTTTGGTTCACCAGGTGATGCCAAACCAAACATGGAGGTTGCCTTAAAGCACTAACCCGAGCCTGAAGAATGAACACGCGGAAATTATGCTCATGATGAGGTAAGTTTTACACACGGCTTGAGGTTCATGCCGAAGCTATGATTTTGCCATCACGATAACTGAGACAGATGACTCTCCACTCTCCTGTATCCTTCAAAAGTAGGAACGGTCAAAAAATGCATATAAACACACAGAATCACAGGATCTCAGGGATGGAAGGGACCTGAATTCTCATTTTTCTAATGGATAGTTGATTAATTAACTTGTGAATTCATCATTCACTCTACAAATATTTATAGAGCATTTATTATTTCCAAGCACTATTCTAGGCCTGGGGGATTCAACAAAGAACAAAACCAACTAGAATTCCCACCCTCATGAAGCTTACATTCTAGTAAGGAACATGCAAAACTTAAAATGTAAATAATTAAAATATGCCATGTTAGATGGTGAGGAGTCCTCCAGAGAAAAATAAAGCAGGATAGGGGATAGCAAACGTTGTTGGTGGGGTGGAGTCGGGGGGTAGTAGGGAAGGTTTTGCAATTTTAAATAAATTAATCATCATGAACTCTTTTTATGATATCTCAATGAATGATCTTCCCTTCTTACATTTTTTTCACACCCATTAGTTAATTTGATGCTTGTTAAAAACTTGAGAAAGACGAATATTGTCATCACCAGAGCAAAGTTATTAAATATTTATTTTGGGCCATTCATAATGTTGACTGGTTCACAACCACTATTTCACATTATCTTCACACCAATATGGAAGTAGTTACTGTCATTATCCCATTTTACAAAATTAAAACAACAAATCAGAAGCCAAAAAACCTAGTTTTCATCCTGGACTCAAAGTGCAGTCTTGCCACCTACCATCTCTATGACAGTAGGTGGATTGCTTAATTTTTCCAATCCTCAGTTTCCTCATATGCAAGATGGGAGTAACAAGACCTCACTCACAGAGTTACTGTGAGAATTATATGTATGACAGAGTAGGAGTCAAGTCAGATAGATCTGTCTGATTCCAAAGAACAATCCTTCAAGCACAAACTATCCTGAGTCATTTTTTGAGATGAGGAAATTGCTGAGCAGCAGTGATTACAGTAATGATAAGATTACAACATTGATATGATCATGCAAAATCTCTCAAACTCAGCAGCTTAAGCAATCAATTTAGACAAGAACAATAAAATACTTTACAGTTCGCAAGCCTTGAATTCGTGATATAGCTGTAACCAAGGGGAAAGCAAGGCTGTATCATATACAACATCAAATTTTTCCAGGTTTCCTATTCACTTTCCAGATTTGCTGCTTCCAAATAGATAAGTGTGTGTGTCCATATATACACACAACGCTGGCCATGATAATAATTGCTAATACTTTTATAGTGCTTCTATAGTGCAGCATAATGTAAGTAGTTATACATAACTCATTTAATCCTCACCAACCTTAATGAGGTAGTTACTATTATTTGTATTATTATAGCCATTTTATAATGGGGAAACAGAAACTCAGAGAAGTCAAGCAACTTACCCATCACACAGTTCTAAGTGATAGAACTGGCACGTGATTCCGGGCATTCCGATGTCAAGCGTTCACATTCTTGACGCCTATGCTATACTGAACTAGCTGCATTAACCAAATAACCATGCTTTGTCCATGGCTCTGCTTCACACATACTGTGCTGTCTGTCTGGAATACTGTTCTTTCCTCTCTCCTCTTTCTACCTTCCCAATTGATTAAATCTCATTTTCTCCTCAGCATTATCTCCCCTGGAAAGTCCTCTCTGACTCTACTCACCCTCAATTTCCACTGTGGATGCCCTTTCCTCTTCTCTGGGCTCACAGAGCACCCTGTGCCAACTTTTATCATAGCACCTGAGTAGATAATCAAAACATTCTGTACTTGTTCTCCCCAGTGCCCCTACACTAGACTGTGACTTCCTTTAAGCCTAAGACTGGATCTGGTAGAATACAGTTTTCTGAAACATAGTAAGTCCTTCACAAATATTTGCTGAGATATAGACAGACTGAGTGTTGACCGTATTGGATGCATTAACGGCTGCAGCCCTGGCATGCATACTTTCTGGGTCTTTTCTTACAGATTTTGAAATTCTAACGAGGGAATTTTAAAGTGGGAAATTCAGGTAGAATTTGGAATGGGGATGGGGCAGCTGACTGGCCTAAGTCAATGTGTCTCTGTGATTTGTGAAGCCTTCAGCACAATCCATTCCACTATCTAAGCCTGCATGGCTTCAGAGTAATCCAGTGTGGGCAACTGACTTACAAAGGTATAATCAGAGGAAGGTGGGAAATTAGTTCAGAAGGTGAATGAATGGAAACACTGATCACACTCTAAGGGAAGCAGAAGGCCCAGAACCCCTGGGGACATCCTCAGCTATCTTAAAGCCTCAAAGAGATAAAAATGACTCCATGAAAAGTAGATAAAAAAGACAGAAAGAACATATCCATGTGATATTGATGAAACATAGGCTCAAACCAACCTTTAGTTCTTCTGTTATTCTGGACTTCTCAAATACATGAGCTGGTAAATTCCACTACTGTTTAAGTCTCTTTGAGTTGGGTTTTCTATTACTTGCAACCAAACACATTATAAATATGTTGCTGTTTAGCTGACTTCAAAGGTTGCCGATAGGAGGAAGGGTACCACATGAAGGAATATTAATATCATGAGAGATGTTACTAGAATTGTACTTAAAATTTATTCCATGGTCATTGGGTACCTACTGGCAGAGGAGAGCTATTCTTGGAGCTGTGGCTTAGAAATATAATTCTGTTGCACTGGGCTTCAACTGCTATTCTGTATCTACATATTTTTTCTCTTTCATTTTACAGGTTAATAATCACACAAAAAGAATAATTGTAAGTATCCAGGATTTCTACTAGTTGGTAAAAAAAAAAAAAAAAAAAAAAAAAAAAAAAACCCAGAATTTGGAAAATTAGAAAAAAAAAAAAAAAAAAAAAAAAAAAAAGAAGGATCTCTGAAGTGGAAAATGACATTCTCAGGGAATATTCTAATATATATATATATATATATATATATATTTTTTTTTTTTTTTTTTTTTGAGAAACAGATGGTATCTCAGAGCCTCAAGTCTGTTGGCTTGTAACAGCAAGGCAATGAACTTTATGCCAACAAGTAAACTCGTCTTCCCAGGAAAATGGCAAACCCCTCAATCACGTGGCCTCCAGTGATACTGCCAGCATGAAGTGTTTAGATTCCCCAGGCGAAAATAAGAAACTTTGCCACAGCAGTAACTAGAAAGAGAAGACTGTAGTGTAGGGAGATAAGGAAAGGCAGTGAACATTTCCTGAACCTCTAGTCAGCATCATATAATATGCTACGTGCCTGTCATCCATCAGCTCAGTCTGTCCCCAAGGAGCAGGGATGCAGACTCCAGCCTTCATGGCTTCAAAGTACACCCATGTTATGAGCAAACAAAGTTTCTAAAGCTGAATTGCGAAGGTGCCAGGCAAATACTTCCACCAACAGAGGCCAGCTCAAATACTACCTCTTCCACCCAGCTTGCACAACTTTATCTGCTCTTTGGTCTGTTCCTTCTCTGAATTCTAAAAGCTTGTCTCTGGATTCTAAAAGCTTGTCCCAGCCAATTAAACTGCAACCACCTAGGAAACTGAGGATTTCTTTTCTGTTCATCTCTGTTCTTTAGGAATTATTGTTTAATCTTTTTTTTAATAGAAAGCATTTAAAGGTGGATTTAGGAGAAAAGTTAGTAAAGGTAGTTAGTTAGTAGTTAGTAAAGGCTGTTCAAAAATACTCTGGGATTCCTTATTTACACATGGTGAGATTGTACTTCTCTTCCCCCTGAAAGATAAGTGTGGTCATGTGACTTTTTTGGCTAATGAAGTTGTGAGCAGAAGCAATCTGTGTCACTTCCAAGTGGAAGGTTTAGAGCCAGTGCACAGTTTGCTACATTCCCTTCCTTACTAAAGTTACTGTGGAGGCCTGTGTCAAGATAAAGCCTCTATCCTTGAGTGAGGATGATAAGGCAGAGCTCCCTGGTGATTGTATATGTTGGCCCATAGAATGAGCAAAACCTGTGTAGTATTAAACCATCTTGATTTGTGTATGGAATGTTTGTTACTGCAGCATAAACTAGGCTGCCCTGATTGATTCAAAAGGATTTGTCAAAAATGACATAGAAGTGTCCTCAGAATTCAAGGTCACAAATGCAGCTGGGCTTCAAGAATCTACTAGAACCAAGGTCTAGAGAGCTGTCTGACCCTCTCTCTCTCTCTCTCCTGTACTCCCCTCTGTGTGTCCTCCCTCCATCTCTGCTGCCTTTCTCTGGCTCTATCTCTGTCCCTCTTTGTGAATGTCTCTGTTTTTCTTCCTGCTCCTCCAGTCCACCCAGGTGGGAAGTAGAGGGAAGATGTTTACACCAAAGCCCTTGAGAATATCTGTTACAAGTCTTTCTCTCTCTCTCTCTCTCTCTCTCTCTCTCTCTCTCAGGCACACACACACAAACACAATACTCGGTTTCATTTCCAAATCTCTAGAGAAGGGACTCTGATCAGCCCAACTTAAATTCAGTTGAGGTCCCCACCCTTAGTCCAATCAAATGTGGCCAAGGGATGAAAGAAAAGGAAATAGTGAGGTGGGCATTTAAGGAAGGTTATTGTAACTTGATATATAATAATAGTAATGAGCACTGAGATAAAGATTCTTCTGTGATGGTGATGGTTTCTGTCTGTTCACTCTCTTAATCTTCAGAACAACTATATATATACACTAATATCACAAGCTCCATTTTATAGATGAGAAAATGGAGACATGTAGAGATTATTTAATTTGCCCAAAGTCACAAGTGATAAGCAGGAGATCAGAGATGTGCACCCGGGAAGTCTCATACAAGAGTTCTTGCACTTCACCCAAGGCCATGCTGCCTCTTATCTAATCATCAGCATCTACCATAAGCACTTTGTTTTTCCCGGTCAACTTTAGGTTCCTGCAGAGTGGAAATCCATGTCTAATATCCTTCCTATTAGAGTGTTAAAAGGAAGGAACCAGCATGTACTGAGTGCCGTTCTAGATGAATCCACACTAAAGGATCGTTGTCACTTAATGGCAGGAGATGTCCTCAGAGTTAAATGATTTGCCCAAGGTTTCATGATTAGTAAACGATAGAGCCATGGCTCAGATCCAAGTCTTCTCATTCTAAACCTAGCAGTCTTTCCAGTTCTACTGCACCAGGGTTTTTGTCCTGATGTCAAGAATCATAAATAAACTCGAACAAATCTATTTCCCTGCCTCCTCACTGCCCTCAAAAGGCAGTGACACCAAGGGCTCTGAAGGCAGTGACAGAAGCTCCTTTCTTGTAGCTGCACTGATGAAGCTGAGAAGCTTCAGGGAGAGGTCAGATGGCCAAGCTGCAGCCTAGTGATGTTAATGGGATGAAGCTGGGAGGGAGTCTTCCTGGGTCATCTTCATCTAGGTAACTGCACATCTGACTTTTCTAGGCCATTTTTCTAAGGATGGTGCTCCTAACATCAGACTGTGTCTTATTGGCTCAGGCCCTGTGCAAGCAAAGCCTTCAGGAGCAATGCTTGTTATTGTTGCTGAGCTCTGGTGGGGTTGAGGCAGGCAGGGGCTGACTTTACCCACACTCCTTCTCTATAGGGAATAATTATAATAAAAAGTAACAACGATAATGATAATACCATCAGCGGGTCACTTGCCACTGACCAGTCACAAGTACACTCATATGCTAATCCAATCCTTATTTAAAGAGGAGGAAAGGCTATGTGATTTGTCCAAGGTCGCATAGCAAATAGGTAAAACACCAAAATTTCAATTCACATTTATCTGATGCCTAAAGCTTTCCCCTGCATGGCGGTTTCACATCAGTGGACAGATGATCCACAGCAAACTGAGAAACGACCTTGAAATTGACCAAAGGGGCTCATCACCCCCTAGATGAAGAGGAAAGAGGAAAGAGGCAGAGTCTGGAAAATAACGAGAATGAAGAAGAAGGTGGAGACAATGATGGATAAGAAGAGAGAAATAACAGAAGGGAGAGAAACACCAGCAGAACAAAGCTTGCATTGACAATCTTATGTAATTCCAACAGGTCTGGAGAAGAAAAATGTGGAGAAGGATTACAGGCTGGGTACTTGTTCTGACCTTACCTCTCCAAAGATCAATGGATGTCCCAGCAGCCTAACTGGCAAAGTACCCCACTACTCCTCAAACCCAAATGCTTTTCCAGGAGACAGGAGAAAGGACAGATAGACAGCTTCCAAAGGCTGGGGAGCGCATTCCCCTTGTGCTGCATCTGTACCTGGGAATCCACACTTGGTCTTTCAGTGCCCAAGGACGACCTCAAGTCTCAGAGGGCAGGGTGCAAGGAGTTGGCAATTATTGACCCTGAAGTTCTGAGACAAGCAGTGCCGGGCTCTGAGCCAAGCTGTGCTCGAGTCTGAGTTCAAACGCATGTGGATTCATTTTTTCTCTTTAATAATTCACTTTGTCTTTCTGCAGCTGAGATTAGTAATTTACAACTACCCTTGGGCATGCCTGCCAGCCCCAGGGAAGAAGAGAGGAGAATCCAAGAAGGTAAGCAGAACTCAGACAACAGGAAACACCACTCCACCCCCTGCCTTCCAGCAGAGGGTGCCTCCCCATTGGGGCCCAAGGATTCCCTGCATCTTATCTGCTTCTTTCAGGATTTGGAGAGATACTGTAAAAAGTCTTCCACCATTTTTTATCTTAACTCCTTAAAGAACTTTTGCCCTTAAAGAACTTCTGCCCTGACCCCTTAAATTCTTTCTTGTTCTGGGGGTTTGGGCTAGAGAAATCTTTGATTAATTAGCCCAGTGACCTTGAAGAAGTTCCTTGATATCACTATACCTGAGTTTCCGTATCGAGAAAATGGGGATAGTTGATGTATGTTCCTCATAGTGTCAAAGTGAGGATCAAATAGGTTAACATATTTGTAAATTGATTAGAACATAGCTTGGCATTCAGTAAATGTGCGATGTAAGTTTCCAAGAAGGAAGTTAAAGAGTTTCTTTATCTTGTTCTCTCCCTTGAGCCTAAAGTCCTATGATGTTAGCTCCTTGCAGCCTCTGCTCAAAAAAAAACAAAGCAAAACAAAACAAAACAAAACCAGAGGGCAAGAATCTCTAGAAATAGGAAGAGAAAGAAAGCGAAAAAAAAAAAAGACAAATAATATTTGCTGAGTATTACTTGTATGCCAGACACATGCTTGAGGCTTAGAGGGCATTAAATACATGAGATTACTATCCCTGACAATAATATGAAAAAACAGATTCTTTTCATCATATCTGTTGTGGAGTTGAGCTCAGGGAATTTGGGAGACTTGGTTTTTGGTGCCTAGATTCAAAGTGAGACATTGACTTTACATCAGCACCATAGAAAGTATGAGATTGTTACTGGCCAAGGCCATCTGGAGGGCAGGCTAATGTGAATAACTCACAGGATCAAGACGGAAGAGCAGGCACCTCATTCAGGGATGGATTTTCTTTATTTTCATCATCAGATGATGTGGGCAGGTAGGGCATCAAACCTCCTCAAGGTCCAAAAAGGGAACAAAGGCTTAGAGAAGTCAGGTGACTTGACCAAAGTCATAAAGTAGACGTGGGTTAGATGACCCACTGAAGTGCCCCCACAGGACACTGCGGGTCTCATGGCCCACTATCACCTAGGGCTTCCCTCGGACATCACGTCATCAGGGAACCCTTCACAGACCATCCTGGCAGAAACAACATCCTCCACTGCACCCTCTCCACTTACTGCGCCCATCTTCATTTGGAGTGCTCATTATTACCACTTACCACTGCATCATGTACTTATCTATTATCTGCCCATCATCAACAGCTAAGCTTCGTGGGGCAGGGCAGTTTGTTCACTATAATATTCCCAGGACTTAAAACAGTGGTTGGCATAGGATCAGCACTCAATATTGTTAAATGAATGAGCATATCATCTTTCTTTTTTTTTGAGACAGAGTCTCACTCTGTCGCCCAGGCTGGAGTGCAATGGTGGAGATCTCGGCTCACTGCAACCTCCACCTCCTGGGTTCAAGCAATTCTCTGCCTCAGCCTCCCGAGTAGCTGGGATTACAGGCACCCACCACCACGCCTGGTTAATTTTTGTATTTTTAGTAGAGACAGGGTTTCACTATCTCGGCCAGGTTGGTCTTGAACTCCTGCTCTCATGATCCCAAAGTGCTGGGATTACAGGCATAAGCCACCGCACCCGGCTGAGCATATTATCTTTTAATTGCCTTGATTTTCACATTTTCCACTATCTAAAACCTCTATAAGATCAGGAATTGAATTTTAAGTGTCTACTACAGAACTTGGCACATAGATGCTTCATAAGTGTTTTAAAATGAATGAATAAGGTAGATTAAAGCATTTAAGTCTTATCTCAGCCTTTGTTTCTCTTTTTTAGGTCCTAGAAAGTTCACCACAGAGGATGAGTTTGGAGGCAGTTGCACGTAAATGTGGCTTAGCCGACGGGAAAGGAAGGGGATATGTGTCCTGGGACAGGTATTTGGGAAATGTAGAGTCCATCTGTTAAGGTGTGCTCAACCCCCAACCATTGTCCACACTTCAGTGATTTAGTCAGTAGAGACCCCAAATTCATGTTCAGTGACTTTGATATCTTGGAGCTGAAAGACTGTTCTCTCATTTTTTCAATAAAACTTTATGACTTAATCAAGATTCTAAGAGTTTGTTTTTTTAATACACAAAGGGTCCGTGACTTCAGACGGTGTGAAAACTCTTCCTCATCTGTTGATAGCACATTTTTCTCCATCCAAGGGAGGAAAAATAAGCCCAGCCAGGTAAGCACCCGGGATAACAGATGTGTTTTTCTAAGATTATGCCCAAGGGACAGAAAATAAAGATTTTGCTGGATACAGACGTCCTAAAAGCAGCAGGTTTATCCTGTAACCTTGCCAAGGCAATGTCTGCCATTCTCAATGCTAAGCCACAGTAAGAGAAAAAAGAATACGCAAGGAGTAAATCAACTTGAAGCTCCAAGTCAAACAAGAACAAAAATAGAAAGATCTCCAGGTCGAAGTTAATCGTTAAATTGGGGTTGTGTCTCTCATTCCTCACTGTTGTAGAATTTTAGCAGAGCTAGTTTTGTCTTGCAGGCTGAGACACACTGGAAGGAATAAGAGAGGCCTGTGTTGGAATCAAGGCTCTGCCATTTAGTGCATGAATATAGATAAGTCAGTTAGCTTCTCTGATTTGAGGAATGTTTGGAAGGCAGACATAACCCCAAAATATCTATCCATTCTGCAAATGATGTTTGCTATCATACAATTAGCAGTAAGTCTCCCCTGCTATTAAGGATTCCCACTATCTGCAGTCCTGGCTAATTCAGAAGAACTAGGAGACCAAACACCAGCAACATGCCAAGGATATTGAGCTAATGAGTGGCAGAGCCTGGACTCAAGCTCATACCTGCTTAGCTCCGAAGCCTGTGCTCTTATCATTATCCCTTCTTATCTTCCAAAAGGTGACCAAGAAAGCTGGTACCCACAGGCTGGGCTCCAATTAAATCAAGTTTAATACCTAATGCTAATTAAGACAACAGTATGGAGCAGAGAAAATAGCACTGATGTGCTATTTAAATATCAGGCTTGGACACTTACAAGGTTTGTATGACCCTAAAAAAGTCTGTTTATTTTACTTTACTGAGCTTCAGTTTTCCTCATATGAAAACTAGGAATAATGCCTATGTCACTCAAGGTAGGCTAAATTGTGATGCAGCAACAAATAGCACCAGAATGCCAGTGATTTAAAACAATGAAGATTTTCTTTGTTTTGTTTTTTGCTGATGCTATGTGCACCTCTCAGGTCATCTGTCATCTGGGGCTTCTTCTCTACACTAGCCTCACTCCAGAACCTATGCCAATGGAGCAGCCATTGATTGAAACGCTTCTGGGCCACCCTTGTGGAGGAAACAGAGAAACTGAGAAAATGAGATGGCCTCATGCCTGCACTTAAATGCTCAGCCTGAAGTTGACAATTATTTCACAACTTCTTAGAAAGAACGGTTACATAGTATCCCCAACCACTGTAGGCCAGAAATCATGCTCCTACTATTCTCTTAGAAGAATGAAGAGTTGAACCATTTGGTGAATGGCATATTTAATGGCTATCCAGTTGCTCACCTGGGCTACTTCAAAGGGCTGCCAGTAAGATTAAGTAAAAAAAAAAAAAAAAAAAAAAAAAAAAAGGCCGGGCGCGGNAACGTGCCAGGCGCAGTGGCTCACGCCTGTAATCCCAGCACTTTGGGAGGTCGAGGCAGGCGGATCACCTGAGGTTAGGAATTCGAGACTAGCCTGGCCAACGTGGTGAAACCTCATCTCTACTAAAAATACAAAAATTAGCCAGGCGTGGTGGCACACGCCTGTAATCCCAGCTACTCGAGTGGCTGAGGTGGGAGAATTGCTTGAGCTCGGGAGACGGAGGTTGCAGTGAGCCAAGATTATGCCACTGCACTCCAGCCTGGCCGACAGAGCGAGACTCTGTCTCAAAAAAAAAAAAAAATAGGCCGGGCGCGGTGGCTCAAGCCTGTAATCCCAGCACTTTGGGAGGCCGAGACAGGCGGATCACGAGGTCAGGAGATCGAGACCATCCTGGCTAACACGGTGAAACCCCGTCTCTACTAAAAAGTACAAAAAACTAGCCGGGTGAGGTGGCGGACGCCTGTAGTCCCAGCTACTCGGGAGGCTGAGGCAGGAGAATGGCTTAAACCCGGGAGGCGGAGTTTGCAGTGAGCTGAGATCCGGCCACTGCACTCCAGCCCAGGCAACAGAGCGAGACTCCGTCTCAAAAAAAAAAAAAAAAAAAAAAAAAAATGTAGGAAGATATAGTATAGTAATCTCTACATTTTTGTGCCTTAGAGAGTAGTAAATGAATAACTCTCCATCTCTTTTTCCCCCCCTCTTGAATGTACTTTCTTCTGAGAAATTTGATTGGAGGGGACCTGTAGTGTTTCTGCTGAGGTCAGATACTTGCATTTCCTAGCTAATACTATCACAAGACATTGAAATGGTAAAGCCAACTCTGAGCCCATGAAAAAAGTGTTTAATATGTGAAAAAGATTATAGAATTCTGGGATTTTAGATCTACAAGAGATCTTGGCAGTCCTCAGTCCATGTGCTTATTTTTTCAGAGAAAGGAAGAGAAGCCCAGAAAAGGGCCATGACTTGCCCACAGCCAGACAGCAAGAAGGTGGCAGGGCTGCAACCAGAGTCCAGGCCTCCTGACTCCCAGTAACATGAAACTATAGATTCCTTTATTATGATTTTGCATTCTGATGTGGAACATTTATAGTGAACCCAGAGTGGCTCATCTGCTTTTCCTTTAAGTTCTTTGAGTCAGTGATCTCACTGAAAACAAAAGATCATCTATACCTAGTCTTTAACGAGTCTGCAAAGGCCTAATTCAATAAGTATTAAATGACTTATTACAGAGTGTTGGAGAAAGATTCTAGGAAAGCCAAAACTTAAGGAAAGAAAAGGCAAAAGTAAACAAAACTTTTGTCCTCAAAGAGCTTCCTGTCTAGTGAAGGAGAAGACATGAGTAGAAATTGTAGCATAAAGGTAGCTAAGTGAGAGGGACTCCAAGGGTGCAATGGGAGCCAATGTGAGGATGGGGGTAGAAGAAAAGGTGGTGGAGAGCAGCATCACAGGAAGATTTCTGGAGGAAGTTTCCCCTTGGAGGACGATAGGGTGGAGTGGGGAGATAATCAAAGGAAGAAGAGGAGAAAGGCATTTTAGGCAGGAGAAGGTAAATAACTAGAGACAGAAAACAGTGCATCTCATGCAGACGGTTGCTATAGCCGGCATCTGTGCAGAGGGGACAGGACACAGCAGAGAGGTGGCGGGGAGGGTGGCTACCAGGAGTTCGGACATCCATCGTCTGAAAGCTGGGAGGAGTGGGATTATTGCTATTGTTGTGGCAAGTCTGTAGACTGTGGGGAGACCGACTTTCAAGGGGTTTGAAATTTACTCTTCTCTGGCAAAATCCAGTCAAGTGGCTTGGAGGAGAAAATGAATCCACTTCAAGAAAGCTCTAACTTGTGATTTTTGATAAGCGGTATTCTTGAATGTCAATAAAATAGCATAAAACCCTGCCTCTTTCTCCTCAGCTCTGAGTGAAGGCGCAAACATTTCTTTACATCTTTTCCCTTCCAGGCTGGGTGTGAGAGGTATTTATGGTGAAGAAATAAAGGCACTACGGCTGATCCTTTCTTATTTTTTCATTTCTTCCACCCTCCCCACAACCCCAATTATGGAAAAAGCAAGCTCACCCTAAGGGACAAACAACAGATTTCATTTACTCAATATGAGACCCTGAGGACAGAAGCAAATTTTTTTCCTTGGGAGTCCCCCATTACCATGTGCTCCTGCATACCACAGCATTTCAGTCTCTCTACTTACTCTTCTTCTCCAAGGCACTCTAGTAGTATGAAGGCCAAAGCTGGTTTCATCATCTATGCCTCACAATGCCCAGTATGCGGGGGAGCTTAGTAAGTGCTGAATAATGGAAAGGACAAAGGACGGATGAATGAATGAATGCTGCAAACCCAGGACAGAGTCTGTTTAACTATATATGAATTTAGTTGTGTGAACATTCTTACAGTGAGATGAACCTATGATAACATTTAATTGTGCATTTAACAAATCATACATTCAACAATATGGGGTTGCTTATTCTGTGCTAGGCACCGCTCTAGGCATCAGTGAATAAAATAGACAAAGTCCCTGATTATGACATTTATGCTCTAGAGAGGAAGCCAAACAATAAGCAAACAGACACACAAGTACAAAATACAATGATAGGTAGGAAAATTACGCTGATGAAAACATTAAGCAACATCAAGGGATTAGAGAGCAGTCAATGGTGTCTGGAGAAACTCTATTTGAGGAGGTGGCATTTGAGCAGAGACCAGCATGAAGTCAGGAAGCAAGCCATGAAAAAATGCTTAAGAAGAACATTCTAGGGAGAGTGAACAGCAAGTGAAAGCCATGGAGAAGGTTACTTGCTTGCTGCGTTGTTACAACAGCAAAATGTTCACTGTGCCAGAGAAGGGAAGCAGAGAAGAAAACGAGGTCAGAGATATCCAGGGACCAGGAGTGGCACTTTCAAACTGTCTCTTTAAAGAATGTATACATGTAAAGCCTTACATAGTTTTTTAAAATCTTGAGCTTTTTAAACCTTGATTTCCTCATCATTAAAATGAGAACAATTGCTTGTCCCTCATAGCATTGCTGTGAGGATCAAATGAGATGCTTCTGATATAAGGAAAACATCAGTAAATGGCAGTATTATTATTGTTGTTACCGTCTGTTTGCTTTAGCATTTGGGTTGAGAGGCTTAAATGATACTCGGGGTTTCCTTCCTCTGCCTTTCTCTTCTGCTAGGCCTGTGGGTGTAACGGGGCACCGTCATCTCCTTTCTGTGGCTCTGTCTTCCTTTTGCTACAGGGAGGAAAGGGGACTTCCCTAGGATTGTTCAGAAATAATCCCGTTTTCAAAGTTCTGATGAGTCATGTCCATGTACAAAGAAATGCTGCACATTACTCTGCAGCAGGAGCTGTGTAGTCCCAATCTCTAAGCAGAAGCTGGGAACTGGAACCATTCTCTCACTGAGTATGTGTGGTGGTAAGGGACAGTGGAAAACCCCAGGCTTGGGTTGCCAGAGACCTGAGACAAAGACTGAGGTTCACCAGTGACTGCTCAGCAGATCCCTGGGTCAGTCTCTCCTGTCTCTCTGAGCCTCAGTTCCTCCCTCTATAAGATGGAGAAATACCTATTTCAGCGGGGGAAAATTATCTATATAAAATATATATATAATTATAATTTTATATATATATGTATATATACACACACACACACACACAAATTGGATAAACATGTGCTTGTTACAAGAAATGTGGAAGAAGTGATAATGGTTACTTCTGGAGAAACATGTTTGGAAAATCACATACATTTAAAGGCTAGCATCACACAAACGGGTTAATAGCATAGGTGCATTTTGTTACATGACTGTGAAATTGCCTTTGAAAGCAGATGGGTAGGATACCTTTGGGATTTTATGTTAGGCATTTAATGAGGGCCAGTGAAATGAAAGAATGGTTATTTTATCAGGAGTAAAAAATGAATCCTTTTTTTATAGGTGATGTTGGCTTGTGACATTGTCTCTTACTCAGGAGTGGTGGGACCTAATGCAGACAGGACAGATGGAGCAATTGGATCTATACCCAATGTCCTTGCAGGATCTTGTCCTAGGATCATTTAGTTTAGAAGCTCCTTATAAAGTAAGGCAAATACTCTGACGCTGCTGTCCTTAGTATAGGTGAGCAAACCAGTGGCTCCAGATAATCTTGATATTTTTATTTCTCTTAATTCAAAACGTTATGCATAACCTTATTTATTTATTTATTTATTTATTTGAGATGAGGTCTCCCTCTGTCACTCAGGCTGGTGTGCAGTGGCATGATCATAGCTCATTGCAGCCTCAACCTTCTGGGCTCAAGCAATCATCCTGACTCAGCCTCCTGAGTAGCTGGGACCATAAGTGTGTACCACCATGCCTGGCCAATTTCAAAAATTTTTGCGTAGAGACATAGCCTCACTATGTTGAACAGGCTGGTCTTCAACTCCTGGACTCAGGCAATACCCCCACCTCAGCCTCCCAAAGTGTTAGGGTTACAGGTATGAGCCACTGCTCCCAACCACCTTATTTTTTAAATACAACCAGTCTCTTTCAAAAAAAAAAAAGTATTAAAACCTCTCAGTGAAATAAAATAATTTCCCCCTACAGGCTCCAACCCTCACCCACTTTTCCTATTGAGGTGTTGTTATATATTTCCGATAAAGTATTTCAATGTAGTGTATTTAATTAGACAGTTTCCAAGTCCGCCCTGCATGGGGTAGAATCATCACTCTCATTATGTTCCACTTCAAACAGGGGGTCTGGGAAAGGAATTCATTAGCAGAGCCTCAATGCTGTGGGCTGATCTCTCTTGATAACACCACCACCCAGAATCAAATTCCCAGCTCAACACCTAACACATTTAAAGGCAGTTTGTCATGATATACACACATTGTTGTTTAAAGAATATTTCTTGGTTTAAAGTCTCCTCCCTGTAGACGTAGCTGGAGTGATTTAAAGCATCCTACTGAGATTTTCCCAGCTCATATCCTGACTCCTGTCTATTACTGAGTGTGCTGTCCCAGTATTAGTGTAAGGTCCTGGGGAGATGGACATCATGCAGTCACTTGATTTGATGTTTGGAAGTCTTTGATGGTACCTCATTAACCACAGCACAAAGTTTTCAGCTTTTACGGTTCTAACCCACCTCTCCAGTCCTCCCTCTGGCCATCATGCCCCATCTCTACCCTACTGTCTCAGCCATCCTATACTACCATGTTTTCCCACACCAGGGAATCACTCACCACTCCTGAACATGGCAGGCATGAATTCTCATGCCTCTGTACTTCTGCCCCTGCTGTTCCTTCTGCTTGGAATTTCTTCCCTTTTGTTCTCTGGTCAGCAAACCCATATTCACTCTTCAAAGCCCAGTAAGATGTCCTCTCCTTTCAAAACTACTTGCTCTTCTTCTCCTTCCTCCTGATGTTCCAACAACACATGGCATTAGCTCTCCCATAGCACTTTCCAGCAGATACCTCCATCATATGCTGTGAGGTCCTTATGGAATAACTGCAAGCTAGAGTGAAAAGAGCATGAGCTGTGGAATCTGACAATTATTGGTTCAAATTCTGGCTCACTCACTTCCCAGCCACGTTGTATTAGGTAAAATGTGTAAGTTTCCTCAGTCTACATTTCCTCTAATATATAATGAAAACAATTGCCTGGAGACAATAATAACCCCTGTATAGCATGTCTGGAGTGAGAACTAAAAGTTATAGCATATGTAAGGTGCTTAGGAGAGAGCAGGTATCAGTAGATAGCAGCTATTATTGCATCCCGAGCTCTGTAATGAGAATTCAATAACTATGCTCTGAGGTTTATTCCTCTCTAGGTGTGCCCTCTGAAAGGCAATTAACTTTTAAAGGAGAAGCATTTTAAGAAGAAAAACTTACCATGAATCCATCAGAAGCTAAAAATAAAGGATTATTGCCATTTTATTAATGCCTCCATATTAATTCTCATTATATGCCTACTAGGTCAGTCAGCCAAACATGGGCCTTTTAAATAAGGCTCCAAAGGTGGGAAGACCTAGTATTGGAGGAGCTTGATCTGATACAGGGACTCACTGAGTGCCACTCACATCTGCTGAATCAATCAGCAGTGAATTATGCATGACCCCAAACCCCCATCCCATAGAAAACTGGAACTGAGTGGGAGGAGCTTGAGGACCAGTGGATCTGAGAGTAGTATTTCTATCCATGGCAGAATAGGAAATTTGCTCTCTTAGGAAGCAGAACAGCATTTACCTGAAAATAAAAAGTTAGATGGGAAAAGAATGAAATATCAAGCAAAGAAAAAGAAAAATTTGTGCAAAATTGTGAAGGCCTACATAATGACATCTACAGACATTTAGGGTCTTCCCAAGCTCTTTGATATTTGGTTTATTCATTCCTTTCCACATTCATCATTCATTCAAGTCTTTATTGAACATATTCCAGATGAGGGGATAGAACATAAATATGAATTAAGTTTAGTTCCTGACTTCCTGGTGTTCACACTCTGCTGGGGAAGGCAACATACGGCTATTTTTACTGTTTGTTTTGTTTCTATCAACCATTTCCTCTATGGTTCTCCCAGCATGTGTAGTAAAGTTCTTTCCATAAATGTCAGCCTGGCACTACTATGCTAAGGAGATCCAGAGAGAAGGCTGGGTTCTGCCTATACTTAAACCAGAGTTTAAAATAGGGAACATAACAGAAGTCAAAATTGAGGATTCCAGTTTCTCCCCAAGTGGAGGTTCTTAGTTTAGAGCTCTTCTCTCACCTCCGAAGGTTAGGGTATTGCTTGAATAAGAGCTTTGCCTTAAGACTTTTATAGAGTATATTTTGAAAGACATTGAAAAAATGAAACATGGGTTAGGGACATTTTACTGAAAGGAATCTCAAGTGGTAGAGGAAGATCCACATTTACTTGGCATCTGCTATGTGTTAGGTGTTGGGGCAATTTGCCCATCCATTTAAAATTTATCTTCTAATGAACTCTAATATATGAAATCTTTTGGGAGCACTACTCATATATTCTTTAATTTTTGGGAAATAGCCACCAGGAAGAAATGTTTAGCACATGCTTGACCCCATCTTGGTTTGGAAAATAGGAAAGCCAGGAACCCATTCAGAAAAAATAAGTATGATTCTAGAATTATACTAGGAATGAAGGGAAATCATGTTAACTAACTTTCTCAGTGGGAAGGCAGTAGGATGTTTACCTATCTGTATATTCACTCTATTCAATCAACAAATGTTTCCTGCATACCATCCAAGCACATTGCCAGGCATTAGGAAAGGGTGTCAAATAAGACACAATCTCGTCCTCAAGGAGCTTGGAGCCTGGTGGAGGTGACAGTCAGACATCAAGGCTACAACACCATGTGATAACACCATGAAAAAAGTCAGGGAAAGAAGCCACAGCAGCACATGGGAGGGGCTGCTGATGAGATCAGGGAGGACTTCCCTGTGAAGGAACACGGGGCAAGAGAGGAAAGGCAGCACAGTGGGGAAGACGTTTGGACAGAGAGAAAAGGCATTGTGATACCTCGGCATTCTAGTGTTTTATAAGCCACAACTCAGCAAAACGGGGCATGGGCCCTCTGCCTCACTACTTAGCACCAATGCCATTTTTGACTTGAACATAACTCATGGATTTGTGAAAATCCACCCCATCTTTCCCACCATATCTAAGGCAAAACACTGTCTCAAAGTTTAATAGAGAATCCGGAGTTCCAGTCTTGGCTTTGCCTCTCTCTTACTGTGTAATTTTGGGGGGAAGATGTTAATTTCTCTGAGTCTTAGCATCTTCTTCTGCTACATAGAGCTATCACAGCTGCCTTGCAGCATTGTTGCAAGGGTTAAATGAGATAATGTGCATGCAGCGCCTAGAACTGTATCTGCTATGCGCTCATGAGTACGTGGCATTTTCCGCCACTGTTGTTATTATTACTACTACTATTATAATCTTGAACAAAGATTAAGGTTTTATGTTAATGTCTTTGATTGCAACTGTGTCTGGAAGGAGAGATATATTAGAAGAAGGATTGCCCCTCAATAAAAAGGTTTTCAATGTTCTCTATTAGAAATCATGAGCAATCTGACCTTGTAAAAAATAAAATGATCTGAATTCTTTACATCCTGGCTTGGTTCCTAAAGGCAGCTAAAGTGAAATTAGAGACAAAGAGAAACATTGCAGGGAAAGGTGGCAGCCTTAATTTCCGAGGTGAATGAGATGGATAGCTCCGGTGCCCAGCGGTAAACCTCTTAGTATTTATGAAACTGAAATTACACCATTCCAATAAAAGGGAAAGTTAAAGAAGGGCGCACTCTACATAATGGCCTCTTGTTAGGCCCTTCTGATTACCTGGGCACTGTTTTCGTGAAAACCGCCAGCACCCAGTGTTTCAGGGCCACCGTCCGCTGGGGGCAGACAAGAACCGTTTATTTAGCCAAATGAAAATTTGCACTTAAATAAAAAATACTAGTGGCATTTGGGCTGGAGAAACAATTACCTAGACTCAACATCGCAGCTGCAAATTGCATCGGCAGTAAAAGCAAGTCGGGGGCACAGATTACACTGCTGCTGCCTGACATCAAAGGCAGCTAGCCTTGTTTCTTCATCTGCAGTTTGAACAATATTTCTCTTTGATCTGGGACACCAAGAACCAGTGTGGGAGAGCCAGGGGAGGAGAGGAGGTGCTTGTATTGATGTGTAACAACATACAGACCACTGAGTTTGCGTGGTTGAAATGCCAAGTAGGGTCAGGAAAACTCCATTTAAACAAACAGCTGAAAACTGGGAAAAGAATTAAGACAGCATGGTTTCATTTAATCACTCTATCAACAAGTCTTTGGAGAGGCAGTGGCACGCCCTTGCTGTGCTGGTCATTGGAGGGAAAAGGGAGGAGTGTGGGTGAGAAGGTCTGTGTGTGATAGAGTCAGAGTCTTGGCTGCAAGACCACTTTTGGTACTACTATTTAAACTTTTTGCGTCTTATTTTTCACCTCCAGGCCTATCAGGCCTATTCCCTTTTGCTTACTGATTGGCTCCCATCTGCTGGGGTTTATTTAGTCTTTGAGATTTCGGTCCTAACTTTTCCCTATCTCCCTTTCTCTTGCCGTTAATCACAACTCTGTGACTTTCTTGGGGTGGACATCCAGTCCTACCTTCATCTGTTAGGCCTCATTTCCTAATCTGAACCCTCAGACTATACTTCCATTAGGCCACCCACTACTCATTTAGGGAGGGACAATTCAGACAAGTGCAAAGTCCCTGGCTGGGCACACCAACCAATCAGACATAGCCCAGAACAGAGTCAGATGGGCAGGCAGACTAACAAGGAAGCAATTTCTCTGTCAGAGCAAGCACAGGGAAAGGATAATTTGGTACATGTCAAGGAAGCCTTCCTGGCAGAGGTGACACTTGAGCTATATTCTGAAGGATGAGTATGAGTTCTCTAGGAAAGAGACTTATATAGTTTAGTTGAATAAGTTGGTTCAGTGTTACACACATTAATTAACACCCTGCTTCTCCCAAAAGTGCTCCTCCTCCACATCTCACACTCTGTTACACCCTCTCCACAGCCATGGTCCTCAGTACGTCCTGTTTGCATTAGCAATTTCCAAACTGTTTCCAACAGAGATCTACAGACTCCTTATCCCCCTCCCACTCCCCCGCAGGAGTTTCTAAATTAGGAGTGGGAGAGGAGGTTGTTGTGAGCTCCACTTTCCTTCCTCTTCCAATAAAGCACTCTGTTTTGTTAGTTTTATTTTTTAACATTTTGGATACACTTTCTTTACAACAAAAGATTCAGAGCCTATAAAATGTTTGTTAATTACAGGTTTAGATCTTAGCAGGACTTAGCAGAGCCTTTGCTCCTCTGTCTAACCCATGGCATAGCCCTCCCAGCTGAAACCTAGTGCAGTACTCAGCACATCACCAGCCAGAGCTCCCCACGTGTCCCATTAAATAATTAATAACATGTTTAACTTATTCACTGATTGCATTTTGTCTTTACAATGATAACTCTGTGAACTAGGTAGTATTAGCCTCATTTGGTGATTAAGAAACTGAAGCTCAGAAAAGTTAAGCAACATCCACAAGATCACAGAGATGGCAAATAACAGACCTGAGATCCATCAATGTGACATCATTACCAGGCATTACATGCCAACCCTCCCTTCCAGCCTCAGCTCCCCATAATCTTTCTCTCACATCCTGCACAACAGCTGCATTTAGCTACTTCCAAATATGTCTGTTTTTACTCACACCATTCTACTAAAACCAATATCTCTGTCTGGGATTTTCACCTTAGTAACTAGCACAATTTTCTACCTATTACCCGAGCTCAAAACTAATGACTTCTCTTACAGTCATCCCTCTCCTCACCACTCACAAGCAGTCAAGCCATCAAGTCCTATGAACTCTTGATTTTTTTTTTTTCCTTATCAGTTAGGATGCTTTGGGCTGCAAGTTATTTTAAAAACAACAACAACAACAACAACAAAAACTAAAGTAGCTTAAGTAGCTTTAAGTAGTTTATTGTCTCACATCTCAAGTTGCCAAGATTGGGTAATTAAAAATTCAATGCCACTTTCTGCCAGTAGTGGTGGCTCATGCCTGTAATCCCAGCACTTCAGGAGGCCGAGGGCGGGTGGATCACGAGGTCAGGAGTTCAAGACCAGCCTGGCCAAGATGATGAAATGCCATCTCTACTAAAAATACAAAAAGGTAGCCAGGCATGGTAGTGGGTGCCTGTAATCCCAGCTACTTGGGAGACTGAGGCAGAGAATTGCTTGAACCCGGGAGGCAGGGGTTGCAGTGAGTAGAGATCACATCACTGGGTGACAGAGCAAGACTCCATCTCAAAAAAAAAAAAAAAAAAAAAAAATTCAATGCCACTTTCAAGGTAAGTTCTTTCCATGCCGAAGGGCTTTGCTTCTTCTCTTCAGAGGATCCCCTCATAAATCCGAGATGACCACCACATTCCTGGGCTGGTGTCTTCCCTCAAGGACAACTGGAGGCTAAAAAGGTGAGTTTCTCCTTGCCCATCTCTTTTTAAGAGTTAGAAAACACCTTCCCTAAAGTTCACCCCCTACTCCCCATCAGACTTCCAGGTCCTTTCATGGGCCAGCATTGTATCACATGGCTTTCTTAATCAAAACACTGGCAAAGGAAAGAGAGTGGTCATAACTAAAATAAACAAATCACTCCATGATCTGGGGAGGGCCCCTTGCTTGAATATATGTCTAAGTAGAGAGTACGCACTCAAATAAAATCAGGTCTCTGTCAGCAAAAAAAGGTGGGGAGGGTGATGGTTTGGATAGTGGCCAACAGTGTCTGCTACCATCTCTCATAGCCATCCACACTGCCATTCCTCAGTCAAGTCAACTGTTACCCTCACCTAGATGAAGTTTCTAACTGCACTCTATTCCCAATTTGGTTTCTTCTAACAATCACTCTGTAGCCAGAGTAATGTTTACATAATACAAATACAATTATATATTGTTTCTATATAAATATTTTAATGACTCTCTATTGGAATAAAGCCTAAACACTTTTAGAGTGCCACACAAACTTCCCCTAGCCCTGAGCTTTAGCTGTCTCCCATTTTATGCTATCCCATCTTGCTGGGAGTGCCAGACTACCCTTTTTCAACTGATGAACTATACTCGTTACTGAAAACCCCACTCAGCAATATCTGTTCAATCTCCTGTACCAGTGGAGGCCCAAAACACTGAATCTGAGGGCTGGCAATGGGGGTATAGTGAATTTGATCCAGAGGCAGCTGAGCGTGCAATCAGGAAAGCTGACAGACAGTGACTCGGGGCAGAAGGTAATTCAGGAACCTGACAGTTTAAAGCAGGGGTCCCTAATCCCAGGGCCACGGATTAGTATTGGTCTGTGGTCTATTAGGAACTGGGCCACACAACCAGGAGGTAAGCAGAGGACAAGTGAGCCTTACAGCCTGATCTGTGCCATCTGTCAGATCTGTGGCATTAGATTCTCATAGGCTCATGAACCCTATTGTGAACTGTGCATGTGAGGGATCTAGTTGGCATGCTCCTCATGAGAATCTAATGCCTGATGGTTTGAGGTGGAACAGTTGCATCATGACACCATCCCTGCCCACCCTGCCTGGTCCATGGAAAAATTGTCTTCCATTAAACTGGTCCCTGGTGCCAAAAAGTTTGGGGACCACCACTGTAAAAGGTGCAACCAAGGGTTCAAACGGAAAGAAAAAAAAGAAAACTAGAGACAAAGTCTAAGAACAGGAACCTAAGGACACTAATATGGGGCATGAAAACAGTTTTGAAATACTGCTTGAGACTGGAAACGGGAGCCTAGCATGGGCTCCTGGCACAGGGAGAAGACTACAGAGCACTGAGGAGCCCTCCCCTGGCCTGCTTGCTCTTTGCTTCATTGCTTGCCCTTTGCTTGCTCTGCTCTGTACAGCAGAAGCCTGATCCCTGCAGGCTATGTGTTCCAAGCTCGTGCATTATTAGCTGGTTTCTAGCTAGTGGGGAAACACCAGTGAAAGATGGTCCTGATTGGCAGAATCTCATTACTCCCCGGTCTCTACCTTGGACAGCACCACCAGCAGCTCTGTGTCCCATGACCAGGCCCTCTACTGGATAGGCCCACTGGGGTGCAGCTCCCCAAGGTCACTGGCTGCTGGGCTCCAGTGACACCATCTCACCACTTTGTCCCTCCACCTAAGGGTGGCAGCACCTTCCTGCTGTCATTAATCCCTGGGTGCCTCACAATCTCCTGATGGCTTTGTAGCTTTGCAGCTCTGTCATCACTGTGTAACCAGCTCTCCAAATTAAATTTCCTTTGTTTTACATTCTTTGAGTGGTTTCTGTTTTCCTGATTGGACCCTGACTGATGTAGGTAGGCACTGAGCCACGTTTGTAAGATTTCTCTGTGAAATCCTTCCTTACTCCCTTGTTTGCTTTGCTTTTAGGAAGCAGAACAACATGATGATGAAGAGAAAATTGTTTGCAGTTGCTCACCGGGTTTCAAACTCCAGCTCTGCCATTCATTTACTGACAGCCTTGGTCAAAATCACCCAGCCCCTTTAAGTTCTGGTTTCTTCAAGTGAAGTTAAAAGTAGTGCCCTCTTCTTAACCACTGTTAAGACTGAATAAGGTAGTGTATATAAAACATTTAGGCCAGCCTCTGGCACAAAGTAAATGTTCAAGAAGTGGTCCTTTACCCAACTTTCTATCATAGCACCTCTTCAGTGTATCTCAGTGAGAGATTTATTTAAGTCTTTGGCATCTGCTAGAGCAGTGCTTATTAAACTTTAAGGTGCATCTAAAGGACCCTATGGTGGCATTAAAATGCAGACTCGGATTCAGTCAGTCTGGGGTGTAGGCCTGAGATGTTGCATTTCTATTACTCCTCTCAGCTGATGCTGACACTGTGGTCCAAAGGCCACACTTAAAGCTGCAAGTCCGTAAACTAAGGTTGGCAAACTTTTTCTGTGAAAGGTCTTAGAGAAGCATTTTAGGTTTGGGGGACCTTAGAGTCTTTATTGCAACCACTCAACTCTGCCAATGACACTTGATTTGGAAAAACAGACACTGGGTGGAATTTGGGCCCAGGGGTAGAGTTTGCTGACCCCTGCTCTAGACTGTAAGTTGTCTCAGGTCATGGCCTGTTTTATTAACCTCCTTATTCTCATCCCCCAGCACAGAGCCTGGCTCACAGAAGATCAATAAATGTTTGATATATGACTAAACAAACTCTTCGCATGTACTTAGTCTCTACCGTGGAATTGGAAACTCCAATTTTAGTGTGTTTTCAGTGTTGACTATGTTCCAGGAAATATCCTATGTACTGGGTGTTATTTTCTTCAATGCTCACAACCACCGCAAGGGATCGGTATGAGTACTATCCCCATTCTACAGATAAGGCACACAGAAGTTAGCTGAATACCCATAGGTGACAGAAGAGCCACAGTAGAGGACAGAGCAGGCTTCACTGTCCTTGTCTCCCACTCAGCAACCCACTTGCCTTGGAGGCTCCTTCTCACCATTTGTTTCTGTTAATCTCTCAGATTATAATTTCCTAGAGGGCTGGAATTACATCGGTCTGTTCTTTCCCTATCACTCTCCGACCCCATAACAATATGTTGAGCACATGGCAAGCACTTACCAAGGAATTCTTCCTGACGGATATTGTTAAGTATCCTACCCTGGACATGTGTTGCTGTGGATCTGGGTCACAAGGAAAATGTACTGAATGAAGATCTCTGTGTCCTCAGCTTTTACATAGAAGTTGAACCTGAAGCTACCAATGATCATATCTAAAAATGCCTAAAAATGTATTAATGATTCAGCAGTTAAATTCATGAAGGGAAAGATTCCTGACACCATGTAAGTCCCTGCTGGTCAGAAAGTATGTGCCCAGTGAAGGCCTGGGGATTGAATGATGTTTACCAAGTATGTGTTGACCAATAAAAGGAGGAGGCAAAGCAAGAAAGTTAGAAGAATGCACATGGACTTCCAGGTGGTAGGGGCTCTACCCAGATTCAGCTGTGGGGTGACTGGGTGTATCTGCGACCTTAACCCTTCTCTCATTAGAAAACAAGGGCTTTGGACAAGAGCATTGCTTAGGTTCTTCTAGTGTCAAAATATTATGACTTTTAAAAGAAATGATATTATTAAAGAGATTTTGAAGAGCTTTGTCCTTAAAGGAATGACCCCAAACTACTAAGATTTAAAAATAAATGTCACTTTGTATGGTTGGTGTCTCTGCCTCTGGCAGTATTATCCCTTTTCCATGGCCTCTTTTTGGTTCACTATCCTACTTATAATAATTTCTAATGTGTTTCAAACCAAGAAACCAGACAATCAGGATTATAATAACTGTAAAGTAGGTATAAATTGATCATAAGTGATGGCCTTACAGACTTATCTAGCTAATGAGGATGAGATTCAATGCATATGCTTTGTGATAGCTGTTTCAGCCATGGTGTGAGATCACTTGTATGTGTGTATGTGTGTGCATGTTTATTTACATATCTGTTAATGAGGTCATTAGATATTGGATAAAAGTAGTCATTAAGACAATGATACTTGGCTATTGTCTCTATTTAATGAATGAGGAAACCACAAATTGAGATGGTTCAACACTTGCCCCAGAACATATGCCCAGAAAAGTCTTATTTCCAGTTACAATGTGAAGGCAGATAAGGAAACTAAGAAAGTGTGGTTTCCAAACATTCCCCAAGTTACCAATGTCTTGAGGGCAAACAGCCAATACATCTCTGCTACTTTCTCTTCAAGGCTGCCATGGACGATACATGGAGGGCTCTGAGGCTGGATTGACATGTGTTAACTGCACCCCTCTCCATAGGACCCAGCAATCCCAGCACTGGCTGACTGGCCAGCCTTCTCACTGTGGAGACTGCATTGTGTTTGTACAACTTTCAAGGGCATGTTCCCTGGTATAGTAAGTGTTGCCATGGAGCCTCCCCTGTCATGTGAATCTGTGGCTGTCAAACCACAGAGAGACCACACTGAAGTGGGCAGGCCTTTTCTTAGCTCTGTCCAGCAAATTACCCTTAACCCTTTTTCATTCCACAGTTATTTGTTGAGGGCCAAATGAGAAATCATTAGTAATTGCCAACATTTATGTGCTTGGCCCTGTCATACATGCTTTACACTTATCAACATATTGAATCTTCACAATGGTCCTAGAAAATAGGTCCTATTTTTACCCCCGCTTCACAAAGTGGAAACTGAGGCACAGAGACTGAGTCATACGCCCAAGATCACACAGCTGGCAAGTGATGGAGCAGAATTCACACCCTGGCCATCTGCTCTTACTGTACTGACTGTTACAAGAAAGACACAATCCCTGCCCTCATGGAGCTTCCATCTAATGGGAAATACAAAAGGTAAACCATTAATTTTAAGATGATGGTTTAATCACAGTTTTAATGATATGAAGGAGAAGTTCCAGGGAGGTTGAAAACAGGTGCTGGGTTACCTGATCCTCACTGGGAACAGGAGGGATGTTCAGGAAGGCTTTTTTTTTTACCCTGAGGGGGAAAGAAAGTTGGCATGGAACTCCAAAGGATGAGCAGGAGTTCATCAGGTAAATTGAGAGATGAGTCTCCCAGATAGAGAAAAAGATGATGAGACCTTAAGGCAAATAACAGCACGAAGTGTTCAGGGAACCATAAGAAGCCAGTATGGTAGAGTTCCAAGGTGGGGGGTGTTGGTACCAGATGGAGTTAAAGAAGTGACCAGTGTCTGCACCTCCACTGTCTCAGCTCAACTGCTGTGGTGGGAGGGGGACAAGCTGCTGCCACTGTCTCTATTTTGCTGATTGGCCACAGAGTGGAAAATAGAAAAACAGCTTGAAAGCCACCAAGCCCAGGGCCTGTTTGTGACCCACCCAGGTCCCTGGCACAAGACCCTGGCTGTCTTTCCTTGCTGTTTCCTCTCAGGATTCCCACAGGCAGTTCCAAAATAATTACAGCAGGGACTCTTTTGTATTCAGGAAAGAAAGTGAAACATTTATTGACCATTTACTCCAGTGTTAGTGAACAAAGCAGACAGTAGAGGATGCCACAACAAGCCCCAAGAAAACATGTTTAAGAAAGTACTTACAGGCCATGTCTTTTGCCTGCAAAGTTCACATAAGCATTAAAGTGAAATAATTTCTCCTTGCGTCTTCCACCCTTCCCCCAGCATTCAGGATCTCAGCAGGAAACGGATGGCACACTCAAATTGGGTAACATGAAGGGAGTTTAACAGAGGGCCTATTTACAAAGGTGTAGGGCAAGTAAAGGGGAAACAGGAATAGTAATACTGGACTCCATCATCATCATAGCTCTGAAAGAGGAAGGGGAGACAGTGGTTCTGGACCCTAGAGAAGGGTGGTGTGGATTGCCTGACAGGAGGTCATATTGCCTGACATAGAGAGGGCTGCCTGACAGGAGCTGTGATGTTTAATCCTCAGTGACACCATAGGCCAGTAATGAGGGGATCAATACCCCAACTCACTCTCTCCCACCCTCCAACCCTCTGCTGATGCTCCCTGTTGGCCACACTGAACCAGGAGTCATGAACTATTATAGGATAAATTGTGTTCCCCAAAATTCATATGTTGAAGTCCTAATCTCCAGTACCCTAGAATGTGTCTGTATACAACAATAGGGTCTGGAAAGAGGTAATTATGTTAAAATGCAGTAAATAGTGTAGGCCCTCATCTGATTTAACTAGTATCCTTGAAAAAGAGGAAATTCAGACAGACATGTACAAAAGGAAGGCAACGTGAAGCCCCAGAGAAGGCGGCAATCTGTAAGTCAAGGAAGGAGAGGCCTCAGAAGAAGCTAGCTGCACCAACATTTTCATTTCAGAATTCTAGTCCTCAAAACTGTGAGAAAATAAATATGTGTTGTTTAAGCCACCCAGTTGGTGGTGTTTTGTTATGGCAGCCAAGCAAAATAATGCAGAAGTCCAGGAAGCCTCCAGTGGCACAGAACCAGGTAGAGAAGAAGAGACAGAGGCCGTGGAGGGGCAAATGGAAAAGATCCAGAGCAACTCTACCCAGGCGCCTCAGAAATGGGTGTTTTAAGATGTCCTAGAGCAGTATCAATAAGACTGGAAATATTTCAGTTGAATGATTCTTGTCCACAGCTGTGCTCTCCCTTTCCAGCCACGACCCATGTCCCCACCATAGTTCCCATGCTGGCTCTTTTCCCTGGCCACGAACCCCAGTCTCACCCAGGTTGGGAGCCCCAGTTCTCAGACAGACCTTTCTGTGTACTTCTGGCCACATCTCTCTCCCTGAGTGCCCAGAGATGGTTAGGAGCTTATCCTGCACATTTTACTAGACTGCCTGGCTATAAGATAACAAGCATCTTGACAACAGGGACTGCCTCTCCTTTATTTCTGACAGATGAAAGAATGAGTGAGAGAATGGATGAAGAAAAGTAACATTTATTGATGACCATCTATGTACTGATTATAGTGCTTTCATGTACTTTAACACTGCCTGAATCAAAATCAAGGAGTCAGGAAAGAATAATTATTGGCCATTTATTCACCCATTACTATGTGCCAGGCAGGTGGGGGGCAAAATATGTAAACAGCATGGCACAGGCACCAAGAAGAACATACCAGAGCAGACATCAGCCATAGACCCAGGGATGACTGGGCTGGCATCCCTGGCTAAAAGTCAGTCTGGTGTCACGCTCTGTGCTGAAGGATCTCTCATGCATTATTTCACTGACTCCTAATAATGCCAATTGAGGTAGGTATTAATATCCCTGTTATATACAAATAAACAACTTGCACAGTAAAAAAGTTCATTGTGCAAGGTCACACAGAAAATAAGTGTGGAACTGAGACTCACGTCCAGGATGGGCTCAGTTTTGAACACCACGCTGTTCTGTCTTATCATGCTGCCCTTGCATGTGGTGTCCCTTTCCTTGGCACACTTTTCTTCCAGACAGCTATGGGGCTTGCTTCTTCCGGTCTTTGCTCAAGTGTCATCTGCTCAGCAATTCCTTCCATTTAAACATAACCTGCTCATCACCACCCTGACACTTCTTTCTGTCAAGCTTTATTTTTGCTTGTAGCATATTTTTAATCATGGTAAAAGACACACAACATAAAAGTCACCATTTTAACAAATTTTAAGAATAAAATTCAGTAGCATTAAGTGTATTCACAATGTTGAAAACCTGTCACCACTATTCATATCCAGAACTTTTCCATCATCCAAACAGAAATTCTATACTTATTAGAAAACAACTTTCTGTTCCTGGCTCACCACCCCTGGAAACCACAATTCTACTTTCTGTGTCTATGAATTGGCCTATTTCAAATATCCCACATAAGTGGAATTATATAATACTTGTTCCTTTGTGTCTAACATTTCACTTACCTAACGTCTTCAGGATTCATGCATATTGCAGTCTGTGTCAGAACTTTATTCCTCTTTAAGGGGTGATTAATATTTCACTATACATATATATATATATACACACACGTGCACACACATGCACACACACATACATCTGTACAACATTTTGTTTATTCATTCATCTCATGATGGCTATCTGGGATATTTCAGCTTTTAGACTATTGTGCATAATGCTTCTGTGAACATGTATGTACACATATCTCTTCAAGTCCTCGCTTTCAATTCTTTTGGGTATACACCCAGAAGTCAAATTGCTGGATTATGGTAATTATATGTTTAACTTTTTGAGATCCCACAGAACTGTTTTCTATCTCTGTATCACTAATAAGCACATATCATACTACATGTTTTATTCATTTATTTTGATTATTGAATATCACCACCCACTGGGCTGTAAGCCCCAATGGAGACAGGGATTTTTCTCTGATTCACTGCAGTTTCCTTACCTAGAACATGTCTGGGACAAAGCAGGTACACAATAAACATTTGTTGAATGAATGAATGTATTTGATGTGGATCCTGTTCTTGAGGTCAAGGGTACTAGAGTCCAAAAGAGTCGGCTAAGGTCCAAAACATCAACTACAGAGGGAAAACTGAAGTCAAGGAGGGAAATGAGAGATTAGAGGAAGGGATGCTTTCCCGTTTGCAGCCTAATGCAGACCCAACACAGTAAGGCTGCAAATAGAAAAGCCAGTCATGACCGGGCGCGGTGGCTCACGCCTGTAATCCCAGTACTCTGGGAGACCAAGGCGGGTGGATCACGAGGTCAGGAAATCGAGACCATCCTGGCTAACACGGTGAAACCCTGTCTCTACTAAAAAATACAAAAAATTAGCCGGGCATGGTGGCGGGCACCTGTAGTCCCAGCTAGTCGGGAGGCTGAGGCAGGAGAATGATGTGAACCCGGGAGGTGGAGCTTGCAGTGAGCCAAGATCATGCCACTGCACTCTTGCACTCTAGCCTGGGCAACAGAGTGAGACTCCGTTTCAAAAAAAAAGAAAAAAGCCAGTCACTGGGGTCAGTTGCTAGGGGGATCAGTAATCGTATGGGACAAGGCACTCAGGAACAAATGAAGTGAACAGTTCAGGCCAGAGAGTGAGAACAACCTAGGAGTACCTGGTGGGTAAGGGGACTTTAAAACGGAGCTACCTGAATAGTGGATGAGGGAGCTGGCTCGATGTAAGAAACCATGGAAGTCCCTAAACAATGCTTTGAACTTATGGCCCAAAATGGTGCCTGGCACATATTAAGCGTTAACAAATATTTTTAATTGATTGATTTCTAATTCCAATCTATCACTAATTTGACATATGACTTAAAGCAAATCACTTTTCTTCTATGCAACTTTCTTTATCTGTAAATATAGTGGATATAGATAGCTCAATTAACTAAACTTTGGTTTAAACTGTAAAAGCTTTTCTCCCTAACAGATCCCAAACAGAAGAGTAAACACAAAGTGCATCTGAAGGGGAGTTGAAGACCTAAGTCCCCACCAGCAATCCTCCCTCTTCACACCACAGTGACTGACAGTTGATTCCAGGATCCAGGTTTGCAGGTCCTGGGCCATCAGATTCCTGAGGTTCATTCTAGCTCTGACATCATGCATCCCCATCATGCTTGCTACATGCCCTTCGACACAGCGGTAGCAGGTATTAACTCGGTGCTTACCATTTGACAGATGCTATTCTGAGTGCTTTTCATGTATTAACTTATTCAATGCCCAATTCAGAGATGAGAATATTGGGGCACAGAAAGGTTAAGTCACTTCTGCAAGGCTACACAGATAGTCAGGTTTAGAGCCTGGAATCAAACCTAGTTATTGGACTCCAAGGCCCTCGCTTTTGACCCACAACTCTGTCCCACCTCCCTCAATGGGTGCACAGTATGCATTTCTGTCCTGTTGAATAGGACCCAGGAAATGCTAGTCTGATGGGGAGAGGAAAAGAGAGAAATGAGAAGATAAAGTGGGAGAAAGGGAGTGTGATTAAGCTGTACCCCGGGGAGCACTTAGTTCTCTAGAGGGGAAGCAGCTGCAGAATGAACCTGGTTGCTGGAATGGAGACACCAAGAACCAACCTGCTGCTTACCCCATAGTCCTGGAACCAACTCTGAGGTGGATTCTCCTGAATCCACATTTTCTAATCCAGAGATGGTCAAATGCTATTCTTATATCAAGATCTTAGATGACAGCATTCCTTAAGAGAACTTTTCCAGAGAAAGGAGAGATGTCAACTTGCCAAAATATTTTTTCTTACTGGAACAATAAAAACCTGCTTTGTAAATAACAATAGGAATAGAAAGCGGCCCATATTCTCACCCATCTTTTTCTTTTAACGAATTCAATGAATTAGAATGTATGCTATTTGATTTTTAAAAATGTACTGAAAAGCTTGGTATCATTCAAAGCCTCTCGATCAGTCATTTTTATATTATCTGAAGCCAGCATTTCCATTAAAGTGGTACAACATTATGCAGAGTAGAATTTTATAGTAACCTCAGAAAAATGCAAAAATTGGCAGTAGATGAAGGCAAAGGACAGGGCTTACCTTCAGGAACAGAGGGTCTGTCTGTGTTTTTCCAAGAGGCTCTACTGCCATTTGAGGGTGGGTAGTTCACTGGATAGAACTGTTTGCACGTTATGGGGTGTCCACCATTCCGGACCCCTGCCTACTATATGCCAACTCACAGTCCAGGAGGGGAGAGGAGAGACAGGGATGCATGTACCAAGCTATCATCCAAGACTTCCTGTGGCACCTGATACATGGTAATGCAACTCTATTAGAGTTTATGTACTTTAATGTAAAACGAAATGTTTACAAAGCATAAAATAAAATACCCTCAAAGGCTAGAGCCCATCTTGCATCAAAAGTAACTCACTATAAAAGAACTGAAAACACAATTTGCAAGTATCAAAACCAGAGAGGACTCCAGTGATTATCGAGTCCAGAGGGTGGAAAACTTTCTCTGTAAAGGGCCTGGGTGTAAACATTCTAGGTTTTGTGGGCCATATACTCTCTGTTGCAACTACTCAACCTTTGCCTTCGTAGCACAAAGGCTACCCATACCCATATTAATAAAATGGATGGGCATGGCTGTGGTTCAGTGAAGTCTACTGACAACAAAATTTAAATGTTTAAATGTTTAAATAAAGACAGGAACCAGTATGACTGATTTATTTTCTTTTCTTCAGGCTCCAATGTGGCTCCATACAACACTGTTACTGATCTTGTCACCATTTCCATTTTTGATAATGTGTTCATTCTGAAACTGCTGACTTTAATTTTGATTTTTTACAATATTGCATTGAGTATTAACTTACCTTAATGACTGGGTGTTAGTATCCCCTTAAGTTTTGCCCTGCAGTTAGTGCCTCACTTGCATTGCAAGTTTGGGCCCTGCATTATGCTCCCAAACCTCCACCCTGTCTCTGTTCTTCCTTGGGCCAGCCAGTCTTTTTGTCCATTCTCCCAATGGCTCCATTCCTTGTCAAATTGAGTCCTAGTAACCTAGTTGTACATTTTCTTAGTGGAGGTCATGTCTTGACTCCTTCACCCTTTCACTTTTCCTCCTACTCAAGAGCAACAACAAACCCCTCCTCACACCCCATGTCAGCAGTTCTCACCTTCAGATCCTTTGAAGGATCAGCTTCTGCTCCAAGAAGTCTTTTTCTAGAAGATATTCCCAATAAAGAGGACCTCTTTCTAAGAAGGATTCTCCAACAGCTGCTAAGAAAACTGTCCCTGTTTCATCACATACATAGAGCAGTGTGCCAGGCACAGAGAAGGAAATGCACCAGAGAAGCCTCCCCACCAGGTGATGAAGCCCTGGAGGAAAGGACTTCCAAATCCCACCCTCTAGCACACAGTGGACCCTCAATTAGTATTTATTTCTCAAACTGAATTGGACAAGTCCTTTCAACTAGATTTTCAGAGTTTGGAGGATTAAGGTAGAAATGGGGAGGCTCAGGGAAGACTGATTTCATACTCTTAGGGTGAGAGAAAAGCAGTGCTGTTTTGTGGATTTTATTAGTGGAAATGAAATCACTGGGGAAAACTTCCAGTGTGGGCACTGTGGATAGTGCTGGATCCAGAAAATAGAGTAGTCAACACTTGTACTCTAACTAACTGGTCTATGGTAGGAATATACATGTGTTTTCCCCAATTTTTTTAAATTTTCCAGTATGCTTCTGTTCCACAGGAAGTGAAAGAGCCGATTCAGAAACAAATTACCACTCTCAGCTAAACCCCCATTTCCCAAATCCCGAGCCTTCCTTTGACCTATTTATTCAATTTCTCTTAACATATTTAAATCCATTGGAAGGAATTATGAGGGAGACAGATGAGACAGCTCACAAACATTTGTATGCACATTAAAATAAAGAAAATTAAATGAAAGATTAATAGGGCAGACAGCTAACCATGTAACGTGATTTCACTTTGAAGCAATTTATTTCCATTCAAACTGTGATAAATAATCACCAAGTGATATAATAATTACCCATTTCTTGGTGTCGAATGGGATGTGGAAATTATTCTCTGAAGTGAAAACATCCTATGGACCTTCAAAAGGGAATTCCGCACATTCAATAAAGCTACAAACCATGACCCCACAAGAAATTGAATTGGCCTGTTTGTATTCCCACCGCTATGTCTGAAAAGTATGTTCTCACCCTCTAAGGCAAACTTCCCTTTCTGTTTGATAAAGTCTTGTGATTTGCGACCACAAAAACTCTGAGGACTCCATAAATTTTGTGCTTTGGCACTCCCGTGTGAGATCAAGCCCTGCAAAAGATGGCTGCTGAAGAAGGCAGAGTCTAAAGGTCACAGAACATTTCCTCATTTTGGTGGTTAACAACAGTCATTTCTAAATGCCTTCTGGGCCTACGAATAATTGAAAGCATTTTAAAATTAGGTCTTGTTCAGTTAAAAGCAAGACCTCATCTGTAAACATTCATCAGCACCCATTAGAAGGACCTTCCTGGCTGGAGCTCTTTACTGCCCATAAATACAAGGGCTGCCATTGCTTTAGGGCCCCCATGTGCTGGGTGCGTGCATGCATCATTTCATATCAGAAACACTGCTGACAAGAGAGGCCAGCAAACAAAGAGGCTGGTGGGAAAAAGCACTGGATTAAGACTGAGAAGACTTGGGTTCTAGTCTTGAACTGACCCCTTAGTATCAATGCAAACATGAGGAGTTCATCAAAACATCTCTGCACTTCAGGTTCCTCATTTATAAAATGGGGATGATTATGTATACCTACTTCAACCCACTGGAGAACTATAAAGTGTTGCACAAATTCACTTCAAATTCCTAAATGTTTCATCAAATGCTGACTAAGACTGTGCAAGGCACTTAGGAATAATGAGGAAAGTAAGAAAAAGTCCCCCCACTTCAAGAAACTATCCATGCAGGAGGAAAGAGAAACGTGTATAAGCAACTCACTCCAAAAAGGAAAGTCTGAGCCTCTCTGGCATTTGCTTAGGCCACCTAACCAGCACTTTTCCTCTCCATTCAGTCATCCTCTTATTTATTCATTCATTTATTCAACAAAACTTCATTTAGCATTTATGATGGGCCTGGCACTGGGAATACAGAGATGACTCACATTAAATCCCTCAAGGAACTAATGTTCTGGCAAAGAACATACCTTTACAAAGAATTTTCCAACGTTTTTTAAAACATAGTTTCTTTTCTTTCTTCTTCTTCCTTTTTTTTTTTTAAGAAACTGAGTCTTTCTCTGTTGCCCAGGCTGGAGTGCAGCGGCGGGATCACAGTTCACTGCAGACACAAGTTCCTGGGTTCAGGTAGTCCTCTGCCTCAGTCTCCAAAGTATCTAGGACTACGTGCACATACACCACCACATCCAGCAAATTTAAAACAAAATTTTGGTAGAGACAGGGTCTCATTATGCTGTCCAGGCTGGTCTTGAACCCGTGGGCTCAAGGGATCCTCTTGCCTCAGCCTTCCAAATTGTTGGAATTACAGGCATAAGCCATTGTGCCTGACCAATGGTTTCCTATTTAATCCCAACACACATATTTGGAGTAGATATGATTAGCTCCATTTTTAAAATCAGACACTGAAGACCCAGAAAAATGCAGTGACTTGCCAACCCCAGGGAGCTTTCAGTGACAGGGTTGCAACACTGAAACTGTGGCTTTATGACTCAAATCCTGTGCTCCTTCTCATATGTTGTAGATGTCTTCCAGGAGAGAGGCCAGCCTTGAAGTAAGCCGTCTTACTGAGACCATGACTCCACCTAACTCTAATGAATTCTTTTCTTTATAGAGCTGGATCTATACTCTGTACCTTCCATCACTGTTTAGGGTGCAGCTGAAATAAATTGCCTTCTCCCCCTCCCTCCTTCCTCCCTCCCTCCCTCCTTCCTCCTTCCCTTTCTTCTTCCCGTACTCTCTCCCACCTTCCTTCCTCCCTCCCTGCTTCCTTCCTTCCTCTCTCCCTCCTTCCTTCCTCCCTCCCTTTCTTTCCTTCCTCTCTCCCTCCCTTTCCTTCCTCCCTCCCTCCCTCCCTCCCTTCCTTCCTTCCTTCCTTCCTTCCTTCCTTCCTTCCTTCCTTCCTTCCTTCCTTCCTTCCTTNCCCTTCCTTCCTTCCTTCCTTCCTTCCTTCCTTCCTTCCTTCCTTCCTTCCTTCCTTGTTTCCTTGTTTCCTTCCTTCCTTCCTTGTTTCCTTTATTTTTTCGTTCTTTCTCTCCTTCTAAAGCATTTATTGAGCATCTGCATCTACTATGTGCTGGGCATTATGCTGGGCCCTGAAGATTAAAGTGTGTTAATGACATAGTCCCAGCCTCCTGGAGCTTAATAGCTAGTAAAAGGCCCAGAAAAGTACCCAGATAATTTCAATATAGTGTGATAAGTGCTAGGACATAGAGATATAGGATGCAGTAAAAGTCTATAAAAGGGCCAGGTGCGGTGGCTCACGTCTGTTATCCCAGCACTTTGGAAGGCTAAGGCGGGTGGATCATGAGGTCAGGAGCTCGAGACCAAAAATACAAAACAAAAATTAGTCATGCCACTGCACTCCAGCCTGGGTGACAGAGCAAGACTCCATCTCAAAAAAAAAAAAAAAAAAAAAAAAAAATCTGTAAAAAGTAATCTAATCTAGCATTCAGGGAGCCAAGGAAGGTTTCACAGAACAGCCAGAAAGAAATCTGAAGAGCCTTTGACCAGGCCAAAAGGAAGCTAGCATGTTTATTTTTTGTTGTTTTTTGTTTGTTTGTTTGTTTTGTTTTTTTGTTTTTTCCCAGATGGAGTTTTGCTCTTGTCACTGAGGCTAGAGTGCAGTGGTGAAATCTCAGCTCACTGCAACCTCTGCCTCCCGGGTTCAAGTGATTCTCCTGCCTCAGCCTCCCGAGTAGCTGGGATAACAGGTGCCTGCCACCATGCCCAGCTAATTTTTATATTTTTAGTACAGCCGGAGTTTCTCCATGTTGGTTAGGCTGATCTCAAACTCCTGACCTCAGGTAATCCACCCACCTTGGCCTCCCAAAGTGCTGAAATTACAGGCATGAGCCACTGCACCTGGCCAAGCTAGCATGTTTTAAGTACGGGGAAGAAAATGGGCAAAGCCTGGGAGGAAAGTGAATGGGAAAATCTGAAGGACCCACAGTTTGTCCAGGGGACTGGACAATGGACAGCTAGAGAAGTAGAGAGAAAGTTGCTGTGAGAGAGGAACTCATGAGTCCAGCTGCACAGAGCACTGGTGAGAAATTGAGACGTCATTCTGAGAGCAAGGGGGAGTCCTGGAGGGATTTTCAGCAGAAGGTAAAACTCTCAGATTTGAGCTTTAGTAAAATAATTCTCACTACTCTTTTGAGAGTGAGCCCAAATAAAGAAGACTGGAGTTGTAGGGAGGGCTGTGGTAATGTCACAGGTGTGAGATGAGGGTGAACTTGAACTAATGTAGTAGAGGTGGGGATAGACAGAATTGAGAGATACCACTCTTAGGGCTGGTTGTTACTTTCAGTGAGTGCTTGGATCAGTACGGAATGAGCCTACTGGAAACCATATCATGAACAAAACTAACAATATTACTTAGCAAGTCCTTCTGATGAAGCCAGGTACTCGACTAAGAACTTAAATATACTGCCATATTTAAAAAGGAAAACAATTTGATGATGGTGGCACAGTTTTTTTTTATTTCACAAATGCAGATTCCTAAGACCCATTGGAACCTTACTAAACCCATATCTTCAGAGATGATGCCCATGAATATGCATTCGAGATGCAGTGCTCTCAATGTGCACTAAGTTTTTATCGCCACTGGTATGAACTCCAAAGCAAGTGACATTTTTATGCTGGGGAATGGCTTCAATTAATTTAAAAAAAATTTAATTCCAAAAATAACAATTTCAATTAACCTGTGCTGCCTTATGCTTAATGACATATAGATGCCCCAAATAGTAAGGAATACCCCAGTGACAAGTACATATAAAACACTTAGCTGAGAGTGAGACTGACAGGCACTCTTAAGTAGAGATACTACTTTAGAGAAAGGTGTCTTTTGGGGCATCAAATGGAATAGTCTTGAGATGCAGAGAACAGTCTGGTTGAAGGAAGACGACACACTCAAGATTCAAAGGCAACCCAGGCATTGGGAGGTACCTGAAATACCTTCAAGTCTGAAGATTTTCAAACTGTGTTCCAGAGACCACCAAGCTTCCTTAAATGTTATTTAAAAACAAGGTGGAACCTAAACTTTTAGTGTTGGGGCTTTCCTCACCCGAGTAATTCAACCTTTTAACTGTTTTACATATGGGGTTTGATCTAGAATTCTCTTTGAAGAAAGGGAACAGGAGATTTGGAGAGAAATAAATGAAAGGAATGTAGGCAGTCACCAGGTCTAACACACGTTTTGTGAGCATGTGTATACCAGGTGGGCTCAGCGTGAGGCAATGGAAGAACTAACGTGAATAGGGTTGGGCCTCTGCCTGCATCTGTTAAGAATCTTTGGGTGCAAGTAGCAGAAACCAGCACCAACAGACTTAAACAAGTAGCAGGATTTGCTAGATCACTCAGGGTAGCTCTAGGATGGATCAGAGAACTGAATAATCAGACTTCCGGCAGGAAAGAGCCATGAGGCTCTAGGGATCTTGGTGAGGAGAACTCATGGATCAACTCCATATGCCTGTCAGCAGAATGACTTTGCTCTAGCCCAGGTGTCATTCCTCTCAAAAACCAAACACTCTTTGTATTTTTAGTAGCCTAAAAAAGCTAGAGTCTGATTTGCCCAGCTTGCCTCATGCTTACCTGGGCCAAGGGCGTAAGGCTATAGATGGGCTGATGGCAAGGAAGGATGAGTTACACTCCCAGCCAAAGCACACGGCAAGAAGTGGGGTACTTCTCCAATGGCAAAGGGGGTATAGTAAACAAAATAAGGTGGAATGGAAGCTGAATAAGCAAAAAGAACAGCTGCCTACTACATCTCCTGCAGAGAAGGGGAGGTTTTGGAGATACATGTTTTTTGATCTGTCCACCAGTGCCCCCACTCCGTGTCTGAAGCCTTCTCCCTAGTAATCCTTCTCTCCTATGTTGTGATATGGATAGACGCTCATACGTTCTTGTAGGTTTACCCATTCTGGTCATGGTTGATTGGTCCTGGTCCAGGGATGGCCCATTCTGGGCCAATCAGGGACTCTCCCTGGAATTTTAAAACTTACAGCTGTGTCTTTATTCTTGGTAGCCATTCTTCTCCACATTCAGGAAGCTGACCATGGAGAATTAAGACACAGAGTCAGGAGACAGGGAGAATTGTGGCTTTATTTGAGCCCTTGATTCTAATTGTCCCTGAAGCCAAACTACACACAGTGGCCCTTGTCACTATGGCATAAGGCAATCTAATATTTTCAAAAGACAAGCAAGCAAAACACAATACTTTTTTTTTTTTTTACCCTTAGTTCAAAGTGGGATTCTGTCATTTTCAACTAAAAGTGTCTTCACCAATAATAAGTGAACACTAAGCTGAACATCAAGGTCATGTGTAGCAAATGCTATCAGAATTATATGATGTTCAGGAGAAACTACCTGGATAATTCTAACAGCTTTTATTTACTGAGCACCTAGCTTGAATCAACCAGGCTAGGTATCTGACATACATTATTTAATTTTTGTGTCAGCCCTGCAAGGACATCTTTACCTCTATCTCACAAGAAGAAATTGAGGCAAGAGAAGTTAAAACACTCACACATTATTGCCCAGCTAGGTGGTGGCAAAACCTGGATTCAAATCAGATCCTAGAACACATTCTTTGTCCTGCAGCCAAAAAGGAGAGAGGCACTCTATCCTTTGCAACAATGGACAGTTCCCCCATAGGCTTATCAATTACTACAACCAAGTTGCATCCCTGCTAACTTAGAATATAAAATCTTTCTGGTTTGATTTTGCTGAATCTAGACCTGATGTTAGTTATCACTTCATTATAGCCCATTATTATTTAGGAAGTTGCTGGGAAGTTAAGTTTGCAAACATATTTCAATAGTACCTCAACTCCTCAGGCCACCAGACTGTTGCATTTCTCACAGTGTGCAGTTTTTACAACTCTCTTTTGTTCATTAGGGTAAGAATTTATAAGCCTGACACCTTGGCCAGGGAACTATGCATCACTATTTCTGAGTTAGGGCCCTTCTGGGAGGGTGGTGTGTGCGGCAGAATGCTTTCTTTGTGCAGTGGGTGGGGGTGCATGTTATTTGTAGCCAAGACGATATCAATACAATAGCCCAAGTCTTCTCTGCAAATTCAGATGGCACCCTAGCATAGGAGAAACAGTGTGTCTGAAGTCAAGAGAAGCTAGAATTTCTTCCAGACTCTGCTTCCACATAGCTGTGTAATCTTGGGCAAGTTACTTCTCCTCTCTGGGGCACATCTGCCCACAAATCAAATAAAAATGTTGTTCTAGATCATTCTGTCCCATTGAATCTTCTCCATGAAATGCTAAAGCAGCACAAGATGTTCTGTGAAAAAGGATTTTGGGACTCAAGTAAACTTGAGAAAAGCCACATTAAAGCTAAATTGATTTCATTACTGAGTTTTCTAGAGACTTGAATATGCTATTTGCTCATGATCCCTCTGCAATACAGAATGTAGTATTGTCCAGATTATTATTTTTTAATAAAGAGATTTGAGCTTTTTTCCAAGAGCAACTTTTAGCATTCCACAGCACATGGTGCTTACTTGGAACACATTTTGGGAAATGTTGGATCGGAGAATGATGAAATGTCTTTCTTTGTTCTTTTTCTTTGTACCACAGTAAGTCCTGTTCTCACATCACTGTGGCTGCTGCTCTTATCTGAGTTCTATCCCTTTTGTTCCATCCTAGATCTATCCACTTGTCTCCACTTCCTCTGTGGCCACCCCAATCCAAGGCACAACTATCAACATCATTCTCTCTCTCTCTCAGCTGTGAACTGCCCTCCATGGTCCCCTTCTTGCTCTTACTATAATCCTTTCTCCACAAAGTAGCCAGAAGTTTAGTTTTTAGAAAGTTGTGCCAGTTCCTTGATGGCTTAAGATGCTACAGTAATGATCTACTGCACTTAGATTGAATCCAAAAGCCTTATAATGGCCTACAAGGCCTTACACAAACCTTGACCCACACTATCCCTCCGACTCTGTCATGTCACTTGCTCCCTTTATCCCTATCCCCCAGTGGCAATGCCTTGGCACTTACTATTTCCTCTGTCCAGCATTCTCCACCCTCAGGCCCTCATGTCACTGTCACCCTGCAGGTCTCAGCTCAGGCATTATCACCTTAAGAAGCCTGTCCCTGACCACTCCAACTGGAGGAGCCCCTCCAACCCCCACTCACCCTTTCACTCATTCCAGTTGGAAAGTATTTCCTCACATATGTGTTAACTTATTTATTGCCTCCCTCCTGTCCTGAAGAATGAAAGTTCCTTAAGAGCAACGACATTGTCTGCCTTGTTCAGGGCCATATCCAAAGAATCTATAACAGTGCCAAGTATAAAATAGGCTTTCAATAAATATCTTTTTAAATTAATAACTGCATGAATAGATGTTTCCCCAATTAAACTATTAGTTCTTTGAAAGCACAGACTATGTTTTATACTCTTTCAACTCCCAGCTGTGTAATCCCAAACCTTTCTGAGACTATTTTCTCTCCTGTACAATGGAGATAATGAAAGGCACCTCACAGATGCATATCAAAGATTAAATGAAACTTTCGATACGTTCCTAGCAAAAAATGCCTGGCACATAAAGCACATGGATGACAGTTTGATTTCTGTGTCATTCTCCATGGAATCCAGAGTTCCTAATTCAGTGCTCAGCACATAGTAGGCACTCAATAATTGTTTCCTAAGTGAATCATGAATGAAAATATCATGAATCATTTTCTAAAAATCCTTCAGCAGGGCATATTTATGAAGTATCACCTACATGCTCCCAAAGTCTGCCTTGATCATGACAAGTGGGTGGTGTGATGTAAATATGATGCCCCAAACAGAAAATGGAAGCCTCTGGAAGGTTGTGGGGACACTCTTCCCTGAAGATTTTAAAGATAAAGAAAAGCCACAGCCCTGAGACACAATGCTTCCTGTGAGAAGATGAATGGAAGGAATGTTGATTGAATTCTTGCTAAGTGGCAGTCACCATGTTGGGCATACAAGATGAGTAAGACTCACAGGTTTTCTGTCCTTACAGATCCTGCAGCACAGTGGGAGAAACAGACAAACAAGCAATTTAGAGCAGTAGGGTGAGGGCTGCAAAGGGATTGTGGCACAGAGGAGGGTGCCAGAAACAGGCATAAGAAGTCAGGAAATGCTTCCTGGAAGACATGACGCCCACACTGAGTGGAGAATGAGGAGGGTTTTGCAAGGAGATGAGATGATTGGCAGGATTCTGGCCAGACAGGACCAAGCTGTTGATTGGTTGGAGGGTGCGTGGGAGAGGGACATGTTAAAGATGGCACCAAGGATTCTGGTTTGGGCAACCTGGTGGCTCATGATGCCCAGGTGAATGGTGTGATTCCCAAATTCCTCCACTGGCTGACACAGGCCTGCATCATTTGCCATTAGCAAACTTCGGATTCCTCCAAGTTCCAGCTTTTCAGCTGCATCTTCCACTCTTCCATCATAAAAGTATCTGTTGTCAAAAGCTGAGGCACAAATGGCAAAAAAAAAACAAAAACAAAAACAAAAACAAAACAAAACAAAAAAACCTTCTACGTAATGAGAGTGTGTGTATGAGTGTGGGCATGTGTTTGTGTACTGGAATCCCTAGAGGGTTTTTGTAAACGAAGAGCTAACTTCAATGACCCTGTTGTGGTAATTAACACACTCCCTAAGCGGACTGTGCTGCTGCAGGAAAGATAAGCTGAACTCAGATAGGGGCAGATTTGATGCCAGGAAATTTGTGCAGTGTTTGGAAAGTATAGAAGGTCCTTGAAGTACAGGGAGCATCTGCAGAGAGGAAGGTTGTTTTCAGTAGGAGTTTTGTGTACAGCTTTGGAGCTCACAAAGCACTTTCACAGTCATGATTTTATTTAATCGCCTAAGCATTATAACTGTTCTTGATGAAAGTATTTGAATAATATAAGAAGGTGACTCCCCCCCGCCGAATTGAGAGA
>NC_037668.1:86237223-86425448 GCF_003255815.1 Theropithecus gelada
TCTTGAAGGATCTGGGAAAGGGAGTGGGAGGGGAGGGAGCTGAACTGACAACTTCTACCACTGAATGCAGACACCCTGCGCTTTATATCTGGAAAATGCTCTAACATCCTTCATGTCATTTCATCAGCATGAATAGGCTGGAAATAGGCCAAGCAGGTCTTACTAGTCCCATTTTCCAGATGAGAAAACGAAGACCCCTAATAGAAGCAGGATCCAAAATACTTCTTTTGATTCCAAGTTTCTTTCCAACATGCTGTGATGCGCCCCTAATTACTGTATGGCCTCATTTCTATTCCTGAGCTTAGAAGTAACCCAGGTTTAAAGGGTGGAATTTCTCAAAGTATAGCCCAAGAATTAAAGTAATTGTCTTAGTAATGATGGAGGAGAACTGCTGTCCGCCTTCCCAATCCCATAGCCACCAATAGACTGCGGTGGTAAGCCTGTCAGCCAAACATTTGCAGTCTGCTTTAATCCACCGCACATGACACTGCCAGAGTTATTTCCCCAAAGCACAAGTGTGACTGGGTCTCTTTATTGCTAAAAAGCCTTCGGTCTCCCTTTTGCTCAAAGGGAAAAATTACAGAGTTGGTAGGAAACTTAGAGACCATCTAATTTAATTCTCTGTACCATGCAACAATGTACTCTACCACAGTGATATCCCTCCGGCCTCTGCATGAATAACTCCAGTGATGGGGATCTCATTACTCTTTTTTATTCCATTCGTTCTTTTATTCACTTAATTTCTTTTATCTAAACAACAGATTTTTACCGGACAGGCATGATGTCAAGCCTGGGAACAAAATCCTGAATATCACGTACTTAAACATAGTAGTTAAGAGAAAGTTCTGAAATCAGATTGCCTAAGTTCAAATTCCAACTCCATCATCTAGTCGCTACATCACCCTGGGCAAGCACATACCCTTTCTGTGGCTCAATTTCCTCACATGGAAAATAGAAATAATAATACTGTCAAGCTGGCATATTACAAGCATTTAATACCAGTGATATACACAAGTAAACAGACATCTACAATGCAATGAAGTAAGTGTACAGAATGCTGTGGGAGCGTCTAATCCATTCGGGCTGGTGGTCAGGGAAGGCTTCCTAGAGGCAGTGACCTCTAAGTGAGACATTATAGCCAAACAGGAATTATCCAAGCAAAGAGGGAGAAAACTATTTTAGTATGAGGAAACGGAACTGCAGACACTATCCTGAAATAAAGGAAAGTGTGGAATGTTCAAAGAGTTATAAGAGCTCAGCATAGCTGGAATAGAGAAAGAAAGGAAGGGATATGACCTAGCCACTTCCTTTTCAGAGATCTCCATTATGGAAAATCCTTTCTGTCTGAACTCCCAGCATGGCAGTTACAGGCTTCTGCAAGTTGGTCCTAACTTACTTTTGCAAATTTATCTCTCTATTTCGTACACTTTGCTTTTGCTGTCTCCCCACCAAGGAACATTTCCTATGGTGGGCTCTTAGGGTTTGTAGTTTCTCATACCGTTTTTGGAGGTAGCAGAATCCCTCTTTTCTACAGGACATCCATTCCATGTGATTCAGGTGAGTTCACCATGATCCGAACCCACTTTCAGGCTATGTGGCACAAAGAATAACCCATTCTCTGGCCACAGTGATGGGTTCAGGGATGGGCACATAACCCACACTGAGCCACCCAGAGTCCTCCCTTATCTTTTTCCATTGGAATTAGCATTCCTTTGGTGTTGCTCAGCTGGCAAGATATAAGTTGGGACTGCCAGACCGTCTTTCCTGCCCCACAAAGGAGTTATTCTGAGGAATAGTGCTAAGTAGGGAAAAGCAGAACCATAAGATGACAAGAGAGACAGAGGCAAGATTATCTCACCTGAGCTCCTGGATGGAGACCTGCCAAGAACGGCTGTATTCCTGGACTTCTCAGTTATGTAACCCAGTAAGTTCTCTCTCTTTTGTTTGTTTCTTAAGCTGCTTTGAGTTGGGTTTTTGTCACTTCAAAAAGGATTCTAATTCACCTCTGGCCTCTTCACCACCAGTTATAGCTTAGTGCAATTACCAACTCTTCCATGATGATTGCAGCCAGAAGCAAAGGCCTCCACCCACCCACCACGTTGTTTTTAATCATGGACACTCAGGATTGCAGTAGCCAAATGGCATTTATCACAATCTACCTTTCATGTTAGAATTTGGTACATAAATCTGGTCTAGCATCTGAAAGGGAAACTCTTTGTAAGAAGCACTGTATCCCCCGTGGTGAGTATTACAATGTCCACTACAGAGCAACTGCCCAATAAATGTCTATAGAAAAAAAGAAAAGGAATGTGAAGAAAGGGCACTGGACAGGAGGATTCAAACCCCAGATCTAATATTTCTTAAATGAGTATCCTTGGAAAAGCCACTTATCTCCCCTAGACTCAGTTTCTATACTTCTTTACTTCATCTATAAAACAGTCATTTTAGGCGGGAATAAGAGAATGAATGCTACATGCTTTGTCAAATGAAGAGAGACCAATTTAAATAAGTTAAAGCTTTAGTCCCTAGCACTGATCAAAGGGTAAGGAGTCCTGGATTTCTGGGTTCAAGACATCTCTAAGAGTAATAATCTATATGGCAAGCTGGCGATTGTCCCTGGACCTCATTTATAAAATGAGGACAGGGAGGAGAGCATTAGGTGAGTTTAGGAACAGTCTATGATTCGGCGACAATATCATTCCTAATAGCTTAGCACTTGGTATGTTAGTATCTCCCTCATGTCAGTGGAGGCAGGATGTTAGTCCAGGGGTCTGAAGATGAACAGGGCCCCCCATTTGTCACCCCTTCTCATCATATAATCTTTTATTGAGGGCTTAAATTCAGCAGACACCATGCTAGGTAATTGCATTAATTACCTCACTTATTCTTAAAAACAACTCTATGACGTACACTCTATTATCCTCTTTCTGACCACAGAGAAACTGAGGCACAGAAATGTTAAGTAACATGCCTAAACCACACAGATAAAGAGTGGTAACGTCATCATTCAAACTTGGGGGACCTTCTCTCAAAGCCCATGCTCCTATCCATCAAACTGCACTGCCTCCCTGTGATTCCCGCTATATCACTTGACAACAGCTGGGAAAGGGAGATCTGTGTCTGCTCCTGGTGGCCTGTACAGTCCCAACCATGCTAACAGTCCAGGGTGCTGGGGGTCTGCGTTGAGTGGGAATGCCATGCTGCTAATGTAAGAAAATGTAATTACAGAGCATAATTACAGTGTATCATATTCTGTAATTACACTGATGGTATTTAATATAGAACATATTCTGAAGCTAAATGGAATAGAAACACCCTCTAAACAGAACAGAGTCTGAGCTGCTAAGAACCTGTTCCCTCGACTATACAGAATCGCAGGACCTCCGCAGAGTCATGTGTCTCTCAATAACGGGGATACCTTCTGAGAAAGGTTGCATCATTAGGCAATTTTGTCATTCTGTGAACATCATAGAGTGTATTTAATGCAACCCTAGATGGTATAGCTAACTACACACCTAGGCTCTATGGTATAGCCTATTGCTTCTAAGCTACAAACCAGGACAGCATAGTACTGAATACTGTAGGCAATTGTAATACAGTGGTAAGTATTTCAGTACCTAAACATATCTAAATATAGGAAAAGTACAGCAAGAATACAATATTATAATCTTACAAAACCACTGTCACACATGCATTCTGTCATTGATGAAACACTCTTATGTGATGCATGACTGTTATTGCATTCCCCATGTTGGTGAAAAGTGTCATCATCCACTCAATGGCCCAGTCCCCAAACTAGGGCTACAATACTTTCCTCTCACATCTTCACCGAACTCATCCATTAGAAGCAGCTCACGTGCCATCATCCTCTAAAAGACTTCTCTGACTCCCAAACTGATGTTAGTTACCACTGATATGTGATGTGCTCTTTCAGCATCTTCTAGCATAGAACTCAACCCACTGTGCTGTAATTGCCTGTTTTATTCTGTGAGTCTCCATGTAGACTGAGGCAACTCGAATGCAAAGAATATGTTTTGTTTTGTTTTTATTTCTCTATTCCCAATGCCTAGAATAATGCCTGACATACAGTAAGTGTTTTATGTTTCTTGAATGAATGAATAAATGAATGAATGGAAAACATACTCAAAGATAGCATATGTAAGCAATAATGTTTCATTTCTATGACTGGGTATGGGGGAAAACATAGAATTATAGAAGGACATATTGAGAAGCCTTTTAGACCTTCCTTTAATTTTAAAGATGAGAAAAAAAGTGAGGGGAACCAGAGAAGTGAAGAAACTTGCACAAGGTCACACAGCAAGTAGAAAGCAAAAAAAGAAAAAAAAAAAAAGAAAAAAAGGTCTTTTAATTCTAAGCTTAGTTGCTATTCCATGATATGGTAAAATCTTTAGTTATTTATAGCCAAAGATCTAGGTTAAGGAAATGAAGTGTCTGAAAAAATAAAAATTTTAATAGTAGAAAATATTTGGGTAACAACAAATGTGTCACAAGGTTGCATGGATTGTAATACTTGATATTATGGACTGAATAGTGTCTAACTCCAAATTTAACTGTTGAAGCCCTAACCCCTATGTGATGGTGTTTGGTGATGGGGCCTTTGGGAGGTAATTAAGATTAGCTGAGGTCATTAAGGTAGGGCCTTCATAATAGGATTTGTGGCCTTATAGGAAGAGGAAGATCTGTCCTCACCCCTCTCTCTGAAAGCATGAACCATGTGAGAACATAGCAGGAAGATGGCCACCTGCAAGCCAGGAGGAGAGTCCTCACCAGAACCAGACCATGCTGTCACTCTGATCTCACACTTCTAGCCTCCAGAACTGTGAGAAATAAATTTGGCTTTAAGCCACCCAGACGACGGTATTTGGTTATAGCAGTTTGTGCAGACTAAGACACTTGGCATCACAACTTTTATGATTTACTAAAGGTTTTAATAAAAGGAAAGAATTCCATTTCCACTTAGGTGTAGGTTCCACTGGGCTCTTTCAAACTCCCTGGCTGCCCTTGGGGATACATGCATGTACTAGAATGGAGACAAAAGTGGATTAAGTGGACACAGAAATCACACCTCACTTCAGTCAAAAATGTGTATGCATTCAGAAGTTTATTTTGAACACCAAATACCTACTTGTACTTACAGACCAGCTTTGAGAACTATATTTACATAGCATGGAATTTATCTTCCTCCTACCCATTCATTTGTTTGTTCATTCAACAATTATAGTGTCAACTGTGTGTCAGGCCCTAGGATCACAGCATTGAACACAGTAGAATCTCTGCCCTCAGTGAGTCTCCATTTCGGGGGCCCTGCTGCCTGCTGAAAAAGCACCTGCCTCAGCAGCCAGACTGTCCGGGTTCTAATCTCAGCTCTGCCACCAACTGAATGTTGCATTTGAGCAAGTTGCTCTGCTTCAGTTTCTGCATCCATTAAATAGGTTATAATTAGACCTCTCCTGATAGTGTTACTGTGAGGACTATCTGGGGCAACACAAGCGATGTGCTTAGAACCATTTGTGGCATGTGGTAAGTGTTCATAAGCAATACCTTCTATTACCTTCTGTATTTTGCCCATATCCCCTCAGAGAAAGGTAGAAAGCTAAGGCAGCAAAGAGGATGCAATCCCACCCTCTTGTTTTACAGATAAGGAAATGCATCTTAGAGAAGACAAGCAGTATGTCCCAGCTCACACAGCGTACTCATGTCAGAGCCTCAACTGCACTCTGATCCAAGGCCATCTCTATGTGGATCACCCAAGAGCCTCTGGCCTAGCACTGCTAGTCACACAGACCAGGGTTAAAGCTCTGAACCTATCCCTTCCCAGCTGCATGACCCCAAGAAAGTTATTTAATCCCTTTGAACCTCCGTTTTTCCATTTGGAGACTGGGTATGATAATGCTAATGATGATGGTGATAGCAAGAGTATCAATAATAGTTATAATTCTTCTCATAGTTGGAAGGCTCCCATGAGATATAGGATATGATAAAGGTGTAGTAATTGTAAAAGGCCATGCTGTCCAATACAGTAGCCATTAACCACAGGCAGCTATGAGCACTTGAAATGTGGCTAGTGCAACCAAAAAACTGAATCTCAATTTTATTTCATTTTAGTCAAGTTAAATGTAAGGTTTGAAACTAATACTCAAGTTGGTTATTGGAAAACTTCCAAGTATTTACAGTGTGGGTGTGTGAATCTACTTTTTTTCCTATCTCTATTTTATAAAATCTTAATACAGGTGGCCACCTTCTTGCTGTGTTCTCACATGGTGCATGCATTCAGAGAGAGAGAGAGAGGGACAGATTGTCCTCTGCTTATAAGGCTACTAATCCTATTATGAAGGCCCTACCTTCATGAGCTCAAGTAGTGTTTCTGAGAAAAATGTAGCATCCAAATTGAAACATCAAAGTGTAAAATACAGGGTTTCAAAGACTTAGTATTAAAAAAAGAATGTAAGGTATCTCACTAATTATTTTTATGCTGGTTACATGTTGAAATTAGAATCGTTTGAAGATACTGAGTTAAATAAAATGTAGTTTTGAAATGAATGTCACCCTTTCTTTTTCACTTTTTTAATGTGGCTACTAGCAAATTTTAAAATTCCTATTGACTTGACAAATCCATTGGAAAGCACTTAGTAAAGGGCTGTACACCTGGAAGGGTATCCTCCCTTCTCTTCTTGCCTTCTGGCTGTTCTCAAGGATACTGGTTGGGAGAGTGGACCACTTAGGAGTCTTTGGTCACAACCAGTAAAAAACAGCTATGGTTATCTTAACCAAGTGAAGAAGGACATGAGAATACTCCCAGGCTCTAAGGAAGGGCTGATGCATCAGGCCTGGGAAAGAATAAGGGGCAGGACCTTGGGAGGAGGGTGCAAAGGTGGCCCTGCCTCTTGGATGCCTGATCTGTAATGCTTTTCCATCACCATGTCACAACACCCCAAATGCCAAGGGAAGAGAATCTGGTTGCCTAGCAATATCCAGTGCAGAACAGGCTAACTCTTCCTCCTCCTGTTGGCCCTCCAGCCCTAAGGAAAGTAGCAGCTACCTGCTTTTGCCAGTCTATAGGTTGCCTCTCCGTCCCATTTGACTTCTCAGCTTTTCCACTTCCTATGTAACCATGAATCAATTGAGGTGCTGCTGCTAGGGGGAAAAAATGGGTCCTGGGAAGGCAAGAGCCACAGATGCTACTTAGTGCAGTGGCCTAGGCACAGGGAAATGCTTAGATGTTAAATAGGGAAAGTAGCAAGCAATGAGTGAGTTCTGCTCTGACACTGACTCACTGCACCCTTGAGGGAATTGTACTGCCACTTGAAGCCCCTATTTCCTCAACTAGAAAATGAGAGGAGAGTAGAAGTGCTGGGTTCTCTCACACAGTGAAGCTATCCCAATCCCTTTAACTCTTGCTCTTACACTTCTCAGGGCTGGACCCCACCTAGAAACACTAGGTGGTCCCTGTACTCTATTGGAAGGGAAGACTCAGTTCTGGCTGACTGAGCTCAGCTGCAGCGACTCTCCCAGCCCAATACCCCGCCACACCAAGGCACTGTGCAATTCTGCAACTCTCTCCTGTGCCTGAGACCCTCTGCCCCTTCCCTATTCTCTTATCCTCTCTTATAGCTTTGCTGCAAAATAGAAAGTCCAAGAGTTTCCATGTTCAAAGAAAGCCCTTTAGTTTAATTGATAACGAATAGCTAATTCAGCAAAACTAAACATTTTTTCTCTTAAGCAAGAGAATTTAATTCCCTGCAGGATCTCTCTTGTTAAAATAGGAGAAAAAGCCTTATAACTCTATAAAATCCATTATGTCAGCCTCAATCACACTCCTTGGTCAATGGCTTCTTCCTCTACTTCCTAAAGTGCCTCCTCAGTACAGAGACCAGTGGCAAGAAGGACCCAAGAGAACTGGCTTTGAGTATCAGTTATACATATATGTATATATGCATTCATTCATTTATTCAGCATTCAGCAAAATGTAGGGAGACAGAGATGAGTAAGACCTAGTCTTTGTCATTAAAGGGTTCCCAGTCTGCTACAGGAGATTGACAAGTGAGCAAATAACCACCTAGAAATACAGGAAAAAATTGAGAGGCAACAAAAAATTGTTATGGGGGTTGGAGGAGGAATCAACAAACTCTACTTGGGGAGGTTCTTTGGGGAGAAGTTTATTCTAGGCAGAGGAAAGAGCAAATGCAAAGTCATGACGGGTGCTATTTGTTTGGAGAGTAGAAATAAGTTTAGCTGAACATAAGTTGCAAGAGGGATATTAAGTGAGGAGGCCAAGATAAGTCATTTCATCTTTCTGAGCCTGTTCCACCATCTATCAAAAAGGGACAATTGCCCCCAGTCTTTTTGCCTCTAGGGATGGTAGAAAAACTGAAATATAATTCTTTGTGATCATTCTTTGAAAATTGCAGTATATTATGGAGATAGATGTTAGGGTGAATTCTTAAGAGCCAGCACATCAGCTCTGGGGCCTCCAGCACCCTCCTGACCCCATGTAAATGAGAGGCGCCTATTGGATCAACCTTGCAGAAAGCTTCCTTTGGCAGAAGGGCAGTGTGCATTTATCTTTACCAGCTCAGCTTCCAGCCCCATGTTTATGAAAACTCAGGGGCCCCTGGGTCTTAGCATCTCCTCCAATCTCCCCAGGAGTTCCTTGTACTTGGAGTAAGATACATCTAGGGTCAAATCCTGGCTCTGCTACTTAAGAAGTATGAAACCATAAGACTCTCTAAGCCTCTCTTAGCTTCCATTTCCTTGCCTATACAATAGGACTAATGGTGTTTATCTCACAAGATTTGAAAGGATTAAATAAAATATTTGATAGGAAAGTTCCTGGTAAACTATAAGGAAATATGAAAATATAAGCTAGACCATCATCCATCACCATTGTTTTCCTATCACCTCTTAATGAGAATCTCTCCTAACGAATAAACCACTCTCATTTCAATGCAAAGTATACTGTACTGGAAGTCAAGCAACGTGAACTCTATTCCCAACTCTTCCCGTATACTATCAGGCTCCTCTTACATCTCTCTCTTCTCCTTTCTCTATGTCAGGAACTACATTTCCCAGGCTCCTTTGCCTACTGGCTTCCCAGTAGGTGTAGCCATCCAAACGCCCAACTACAAGACTGGACAGTGGGAGAAGGGGAGAACCCAGGGTGTTTTTCTTCTCTTGCTCTCCCTCAGGTGCTGTGTCTTGTAGCCACTGTGTCTCGGGTGCTGCTGTATTCGTAGCCACTGTGTATGTACCACAGCTCCAGATCTTGCTGGGTTCTCAGAATTCTGAAGTTTCCAGGGTCCTAAGCTGCTAGCTCCTATTAGGTGGGCCTGGCTTCTGGCTTGTGATAACACCTCCTCCTGTTGGCCCTCCAGCCCTAAGGAAATAGCCACTACCTACTTTTACCAGTCTGTAGGTTGGTTCTCCATCCTATTTGGATTCTCAGTTTTATCATTTCCTATGTAATCATCTCCTGTATAGAAAGACATTCCTGGAGTGGTTTTATTCTCAGGACCCTGATTGATACTCTGAGAGTTATTTCATTAGTCAAAGGAATACATCTAAGGATTATATCTAAGACATCTTCCACTTTTTATAGTCAACAGTTTTGTTGCTGTTGTTAAAAGAATTTCACAGAAAAGAATTTCAGAGCTGTCCCATCTACCTTTCTTGCTAGGTTCTTTCCCTGTTAGCCACAGCCATCTTGCTGGCTCCAGTAATATTCTCCACCTCACCATCAATACTCAAAACTTGGCTCTATAACACCAAAGATCTCCCAACCCAGCCCCAAGTCATGGGTAAAAGATTTAACTGCATGATTCCCTTTGTTCTCCCTTGGTCCATCAGGTCTTTCTCTCATCCTTCTGGAGGTAAATATTTTGCATGTATTTTGGATGGGTGTATACATAGAAATCACCTAACTCAGAGCAAGGGTTCACAGAACGTGCTTACTACAAGCTTAGTGAATAAATACTTGCCACATCACACATCTGCTTGGCTCTACATTTTTTAGCGCCCTGCCTTGCACTCTTTTATAACCTATTGTCAGACAAACTGAGTCCAAATCCTGCCTCTTTGGGACCTTGGGTACCTTTACTTAACATTTCTGAGATGTTTCCTAGTTTGCATGATCCAGGCTCAACAACCTGGTAGGGTTGTGGTTGGAACAGAGAGAGCAGACGGTCATTTTCTTCCCTCTGCCTTGGACTTTGACCTTCTGCAAGCTTGTATCTCACCTCACTTTCCACTCCCCTTCTGTTTCCACGGTCCAAACCTAACTCCTCTCCTCTGCAGTGATTTGGAACAATAAACGCAGCACCCTGGTATGCCAAGCGCTTTCCTGGTGGCTCCCTGCACCGGGCCTCATTTCCATTTTGTTTACCTTAATCCATGAAGGAAAACCAGAAGCCTTTCTCTTTCAAGGGCTACAAACTGAGATGCCAAGATGTTAACTCTTATTTCCAGATCACACAACCCCCAGGCCACCTCGAACATATCCACAGCAGTCATTCAGATTCCAAAGACATTGACTTATTTCTCGTCACAATTTGCAAGCAAAGCAATAATGCTCTAATTATGTGTCTGTTATCACCATCACCGTAATGCACCCACATGGATGGTGGCAGCAAGGCTGGGTTAATATATTCATTAGGGACAGGCATGAGCAACATGACATTAATACTGCTAATAATACCTAATTGGGCTTAATTACAATGTGATGCCTAATATATTGTGATGAATTTATTCTCAAAGTATTTACATATTTGTAGTTAAGTAATTAGCATTCTGTCCATAAATAACTCCTCAAAAGTCCACTCCAGCTCTGGAGCAGAAGGGAGACTGAACACACCCTCCTCCTTAAAATGGTCTGGCAAAAAAAAAAAAAAAAAAAAAAAAGCTCTTAATTTGTGTAGAAATATATATGTCATGTCTTCCTTAGAGGAAAAGTGAAGGGGTCCCTTGGGAAAGACATCTGGGGGAAGGTAGCAGGAGGAGAGAGATTTGTTCCTCTCAACTTCGAGTCTGGTGGAGAGTAAGAGCTTTCATGCTGGGGGTTTTGCTGGGCTTGTCAGACCACACGGAGAGTTCTGTGATCTGTCCCGGGTGACGTACTTGAAGAGGGACATTCACAAACAGGGGAGGGCGACCTAGTGGAGAGAGGACTCAGAGGTGCAGCTTGAGAGTCCTCAGCATGCTTAACTTGCAGAAGAGAAGTCACAGAGATAAGAAAGTGGTTTTCTCAGATTTGAAGGGCTGTCATGAGGCCGCAGCAACAGACTGTGAAGTGGGCAGCAACATAGGTTTTGAAGTCAAGGAGAAGTGTTTGAATCCCAGCTCAGCCACTTACTATGCACATGACCTTGTATGAGATGCACAATGTCTCTAGAGCCCTGTTTTATCTTTGGGTGCTATTAAGTAGATCTCAAAAAAAAAAAAAAAAAAAAGGGATATGATGTCTGAGTTCTGGGATTCCAGAATCCTCAGCCAAGCTGCCTCATGGAACAAGGGTTAAATAACCTAGGCATTAGAACAAGAATGCATTTCATACCTATTCCCACCATTTCTTTCTGGTGATGTTGGGCAAGTTATTGAATCTCTGGATCTCAGATTTACAACTTGAGAGTCAATATAATATCACACCTAACTTACAGGGTTGTCATGAGAATTGAATGAAGAAATAATTCATGAAACATGCTTGGAGTACTTGGCACATAGTAAGCACTCAATGTTATCTAGTATTAATATTGCTGTGGACACTTCTTTTATTTAACAACCAGCTGCAGAGGACAATATATTCCCTAGCTAGTTGAGATAAAAATGGGATTTATTACACTGATTAAATGGCCATGAGGGTTTTGAGTGCTGAGGACAAGTTCAAGGTTTGGTTGTTCAGGAATAAACTCCCAAAGCCATATCACAGGCCCCAAGAAAGCTGCCATCTCTTCTACCATCCAGAAGCCACCAGCTCTAATCCATCTTCATGGTCATGGTCAGGAAGGTATGCGATGAGGAAGCTGCCACTATCAGGAGGCAACTATTATTACTGCCAGGTGCTTGGCCACATTGTGCCTATCACAACCCACACCAGCTGACTTGCTGCCTGACATCCACCATCCAACATCCATTATGCTGTTTGGTGGACAGTGGAACCTCTGCTAATGCTACTGCAAAAAAAAAAAAAAGAAAGAAAAAAAAAAGAAAAAGAAAAAAATCAAGCCTTTGCAACTATGGTTTCCAGCAGAAGTAGCAAAAGCAAGGCTTCTCTCACTTCTTCTAAATCTAACAGGAGCAAATCTGATTGGCCAAACTCCAAAGACAGCTAGAACCCCAATTGCAAGAAAATCTGAGATAGGCAAGTTTTATCTTTTGAGATGCTGCAGTACAGAAAAGCGCACTAGAAGGAAGGTAGAATGGCCACTGAGTTCCAACCCCCTTCTCCATCATACCACCTCTGCCCTGGTCCGAGGTGAATAATCTTCTAGGAAAATGTGATGTCTACTATTAGTCAGGTCTTCAGTCCCAGAGCCCTATCTGGTTGTCCATATAAAGCCTGAGAAACTTCTTTTGTTCCTTCGGCTTAAAAGCCAGACAGGAATTTGGGCAATAAACTGCTCCTTGGGCCATTCCCTTGACTTCCTCCCAGTCTTAGACCTCTAGATCTCATCATTTCCATGGCAAGAAGAGCCTTGCCAAGTCCAATACCAAAAAAAGAGAGTGCTTCTCCCTCTGGCATAGAGTTGATCACCTGGATAGCATTTCCTCCTTCTGCAAATCTGTCTGTGCTCCAAGAGAGGGAAAGAGGGGGAGGGAAGTTCCAACTGGAGGTAGACTTAGGCTTTTCTACCAGCCCCAGCTCTGTGCTGGTTATCCTCCACTCGCCAGCTGCACCATCTGCCATTTCTGCCATGAGGCCGACCTCCAAGCAGAGCAGCACCAGGGTTCCCTATCCTTCAGCTCCCAGCTGGATCAGTCAGTGCCACTGGCAGAAGATCCAAGGCAAGAGGAGAAACGAGCGGGTGTTTCTGCCCCACTTCCTCCAGATTTCAGCACTGAATTTCTGGCAGTTTCTGCATCCCTCTATGGCTATAACTCCTGCCAGGTGATCTTCTTCCTGGGCTCCAGTAACACCACTATCTTCTCTTTTGCTGCAAGGCACAGGGGAAATAATGACTTTCAACCGTTGCTAAGCCCTGAGTGCATCAGCATGACTTTTTGGCTTGTTTAACCTTGCCCACAGCTCCATTCAATTCAATTATTAAATAATCTCTTTAGTTAAATACTATTTCCTGCAAGGCTCCTAACAAATACCAGCCCCAAGGAAAGGATCTAAGAGAGAGCATTTCTCCTTTTCTCAAGGCTTGTTTCATTTATTCCCCATTTAGTCCCCCCACTAAACTCTCTAGTCTCTCCTAAAGGAGTTCTGCCATGTTCTTGGACCAGAAGCAGTCTTCTGTCTCAGCAGAGAGGTGAAGGGGCAGGGAGAGGCCTTAGTTCCAAGCTGATGGCCAGTTTGCTCAAGATCCAGGAAGAGCTACCATTTTCGTTCAAGTCCAGAGGCAGGAAAAAAGCAGTGTTCCAGCTGGAAGGCAGTCAGGCAGGAAGAGTTTCCTCTAATTCAGTCTTTTTGCTCTATTTGGACCTTCAACTGATTGGATGAGGCCCACCCACATTAAGGAGGGCAATCTGCCTTCTCAGTCTACCAATTTCAAATGTTAATGTCTTCCAAAAACACCGTCATAAACACACCCATAAACACAACCAGTTATCTGGGCATCCCTCACCCAGTCAAATTGACACATAAAATGAACCGTTTTGCACCACCTATTGTGAGGATTCTCTCTGTTTTATCTGCGCCCACCTTTCTAGATGCCTCCCACATAGTGCAATCCTCCAGGAAAACATGGTCCAACACAATCCTTATCCTTAATTATGCTCTCTCTGTTTAAATATCCTTTGAGGAAAACCTAGGGTAGTTTTTGTTTCTATGGGACTTGTTTCAGTGAACCCTGGGTGATACAGGGAGCAAATTGGAGACAAGGAGACCAGTTAAGATCAGTGACAATTGTTTTGGGATAAAGGAACGGGGGCTCAAAACTAAAATAAGAGTCACAAAGATGAAAGACAGAGAGTGGGAAGGGATCCAGAACCATTTAAAAAATAAAATAATAGGGCTTGAGGACCAGTCAAACATTAAGCATGAGGGAGAAGGAGGCATCCGTGATGAGTTCTAAGCCTCTGATTTGAGGAGCACTGAAAGGGTGATGTCATTCGATGAGGTGGTGGGGGTGGGTGGATGAATACAGTTTGGAAGGTGTTTTCCATAGGATACTAGTAGACAGTTAAGCATTGAGCATAGGGCTCCTTAATGGACATTTGTAATTTTGTATCCCAGAATCCCTTCCTGCAGCCCCTCTGTTTTCAGATATTGTTCTAAATAAATGATCTCAATGGAAGCTGATATCTTTGTCTGAGGCTCTGCCTAGATTAATTCATGAAGAGATAGGCCCTTGAACCAAGACAAGCCCCACTGCATTCTTCACCAGGATTTTCTAACCAGGTCAAGAGAGCCTCTTTCATTCCTTTTTATAAAAGTTGTGAGCCTGAAGATTTTCTGGGCTGCCAGAAAGTCCTGAAGCCAGACTGAGAGAATGGAGCCAACATGAAAGACAAGCCATGTCCTGACAGTGCTCACATCCCTAATTCTAGCTGTCACAGGATCCAGCTCTGTCCCTGCCCTTTCCTAGGCTAGCTTTGTGTGCCAGTGCTTTCTGTTAGTATTTGCCTAAGCTAGCCCATGTTGGCATTCTGCCGTAGAGTTTTATGGGGTCTGAAGCTCAGAAAAGCATCAGTGTTAGATGCAGATCTGAGACACATCAGCAGAGAAACAGTAACTAGAGCCTTTAGGGCAAAGAACTTACCAAGGACAAGTATAGGATGAAATATAGGACAAGCATAGGATGGAAAGAGAAGGAGCTAGGGACAGAATCAGAGTAATCCTTAGTATTTTGAGGGTAAGCAGAAAAGAAATCTCGTATGGAGAGTGAGAAGGAGTTTTAAAAGGTGAAAGAAGAATCAGTGGAGTATGATCATTGAAATAAAGGAACGCAAACTTTCTCAAAGGCCTGGTCAACACAGTCAAACATGGCAGAGTTCAACATTGAAAAAAATCCATTAGATTTAATCAAGCAGATTGGCAGGGGAGAAGCCTTCTGGCCGCAACTCTGAGGGTGAGTGGGAGATGAGAAATAAGAGACAGAAAGTAGGGGTACAGAAGAATAATCTGGGTGGTCCAATGTGGGGTTAGGACAGATCTTTAAAATAATGAGGAGGTCTGGAGTTTGTCTGTGTGCTGAAGGAACGGAAGAAGGAACGCCCTTACAGGGAGCAGAAAGGGTCCAAAGCACAGGAGTAGAATTTAAAGTTTGCAAGGCACTTTGGCACATCTTTGCTCTTTCCCTTAATACCCTTGGGAGTTTGTTCCTGGGGAGATTATTATTATTCCATTTTGCAGTGATAAAACTGAGGCCTAGAAAAGTTAAGTGGCATACCTAGGGTCCCATGGTAAAATGGTGGGCCTTGGACTCAGACAGTGTCTTGATCTTATGCCCAGTGCTCTGTCTCCCACACCACATGCTTCTTACTGCTCAGGGTAGTGTTGGCCTCCACCCTGGATTTAGACAGGGGACTTCAGGAAACAGGCAGAAAGACAGTTAACCCATATTGAGGACACCTGCCATGAATTTGACACTACGCTGAAGACTAAGAGTCATTCAACAGATATTTATTAAGTAACTACTACATGCCAGGTGTAGGAACCAGGAATTGGCTCATGCAATTTTGGAGCTTGACAAATTCCAGGATCTGCAGTCAACAAGCCGGAGATCCAGGGGAACCAATGGTGTGGTTCCAGGCTGATGGTCAGTTTGTTCAAGACCCAGAAAGGGCTACTGTTTCAGTTCAAGTCCAAAGGCAGGAAACCAAAGAAATGAACCCCTGCCCTTGTGGAGATTACATTCTACCAGAGAGAGACAGACAAACAAGACACCTTCCTGTATTCCTGCAGTGAGCACACTTGTATTGAATGCACGCTATCTTCCAGACTCTATTTAGGGCCTAAAGATCTGACAGTGAACATAATTCAAAATAAAATTAAAAAATAAATGAGTAAACTCTATACTCTATTACATGACGATAAGTGCTATGGAAAAAAATTAAGTCATGGAGGAATCAGGACTGCTGGAGTGGGAGGATTGCAATTTTTAAAAGGGTGGCTAGAAAAGGTCTCACTGCAAAGAAAAGGTTTGAGCAAGACAATGAAAGAGGTGAGGGCATATGCACCTTTAGGATATTTTTAGGAAGAGGAACAGCAAGCGCAAAGGCTCTGAAGTGAGCACGTGCCAGGAGCAGTCAAGAAGCTAGAGGGAGACCAGTGTACATGCAGTGTGGTGGGGTAGGGTGGAGTAGAGTGCAGTGGGGAGGGTACTGTGGATTGGAGGCAGGCAGGCATGTGGTTAGGGTCATGCAGGTAAGGTGGTATGGGGTAGAGAAGATCTGAGTGAGATAAGAAGGGGTGCAGTAGAGTGAGGAGGGGAAATATGGGGTACCTAAAACCAAGGTAGTGCGGTCTATTGGAGTTGAATAGAACCTTAAGGCCCTCTAGACATATTAAGGACTTTTATTTTTTCTCCAAATGAGACAGGAAGGCCTTAACAGTGTTGATCCTAAGAGTTTTATGATATGGCTTTATTTGAACAGCACCACGAAGGCTGTTTACTGAGAAGACTGTAGGGAGAAAGAGTGGAGTCGAGGGAAACAGTTAGGAGATTATGGACTTAATTCAGGTGAGAGGTGCTGAAAGTTTAGTTCAGGGTGGCAGCAGTAGAGCTGGTTAAAAGTGATTTGACTGTTGATATATTTTGAAAACAGAGCCAGCAGTATGTGCTGGATTTTGGGTGTGAGAGGAAAAGGAGAGCCAAGGATAGCTCCAAGATTCTGGTTCAAGCAACCGGGAAGATGCAGTTGCCACTGAATAAGATTGGGAGGTCTTCAGTGCCAGGAATTTGGGGATCCAGTGTTTGACTTGGTAAATATTAAGTTTGGGGTGCCTTATCTTAAAATGTTAGATAGGGAGTTGGTCATGTAAATCTAGAGTTTAGGGGAGAGACCTCAAATAAAGATAAAAATGTAAGGGTCATCAACTCAGCCAGCGTGAAGAGGTTTACACCAGCCAAAGATGGAATAATTCATTCAACAAGAACATTAACTGTAATGGGTTGACATGCACATAATATGCTTGCAAATCAATGCCTTCATAATGAAACTGAAAAATATATCATTGGTCCCTTTGAGGATGCTAAAGAATAAACTCATTATTCAAAAACTGGGAAACAAGAGAAAATAATTAAGCATTTAAACTGCCTTTCCTTTTTGAATTGCACTTCCAGGTAATCATATAGTTGATGAGGGAAGTATTCTGATAAATTAAGAAAGAATAATAGAGTTAGATGATCACCATTTTGTTACCCCCTGATGAAATATTGACCCTAGGCAGTAATCATCAATAGCATCACAAAGCCACTAACTGGACATAGCGTGTTTCCTATCAGACACCAGCTATAAAGTACTTTGCCAAAATATAAAAACTTGTTCTAATCAAGTCTCCAGATCTGCTCACTAATTTATAGGAAATACAGGAGACAGAGGAACACGTTTAAAGACATTAGGTGGATACAGTCAACAAAATCCAGAATGTGACAAGCTCCTAGCACAAACAACCCTGTTTCTTCAACAAACAAATTGCAATAAAATAAAACAAAGGTATTCACACATTTAGAGACAGAAGAGCTATATGTCAACTGAATGTTGTATATAAACACCATTTGGGTCCCAATTCAAACCATACCACTGACTAGAGATATTTGATAACACTGAGAAGCTATTGCCATTTTATTAGGTGTGATAGTGGTATGTGATTACATTTAATAAAAAACATCCTAATCTTTAAAAAATATATTAAAATATCTATAGTTCAAACAGTGTTATGTTTAGGATTTGCTTCTAAACACTCTATTTGAAAGAGGGGAAAGTTGAAGAGAGTGCTAGAGCATGTATATTTATAATACCATCTTTTATACTTCTGTATGTGTTTGAAATTATCCATAATTTTTAAGGTCTAGTGAAGTAGTTTTTAGATAACAAATAACACAAAAAGAATATACACAAGAAATTCAAGAACAGGTAAAACTCATTGTAAAAGAGTCCCCTGTGGGAGGGGTGCTGCTGACTACAAAGGGGCACAAGGGAACTTTCCAGAGTAATAGCAATGTTCAATCTTGATCTGGGTGATGGTTACATATGTTTTGTAATCATGTAGTATAAGAGCCTTAAGATTATAATGTTTGCACAGTTTACTATATGTGAAATTAGATTATATGTAAAATTATATTGTACACAATTACTATATGCAAGGACAGAAGGGAAGCCAGGCGCACACTTATAATTCCAGCACTTTGGGGGGCCAAGGAAGGAGGATCGCTTGAGGACAGGAGTTCAAGACTAACGTAACAAGACTCTGTCTCTAAAAAAATTTGTTTGTAATTGTAAATGGTGGGGGCTGGGGTTAGGAGAGTCACCAGGACATAAAGGGCAACAAAAGTTATAAGACTGGATGAGATCAACAAGAGAGCATGTGGGGACAGGAAAGAGGATGGAGTATTGTGTTGGAGAGCACTTCAACTTGCAGGAGTCCAGGAATTGAGGAGAAACTAGCAAAGGAGACAGAGCAGGACAGTCAGTGCAGTGGGAGGACAATCACAGTGAGATGTCCTGGAAGGCAACTGAGGAAGGGCTTTTGTCGTGTCAGAGGCTGCTGGTGGACTGTCCGATGAAGACCGAGGAGTGCTCTTGAGTACACCCTTTCGGGAGCAACCAGGACAGAAAGGGAGGCAGCCAAGAAAGGGCTTCCTGTGGAGGAAGTTTATAGATAGAGAGAAAGGAGTAGTGGAAGGGACCTGACCATGCTGGATGGTCCAATTTGGTGTCTCCACTTATGAAACTATGGTCAGGGGCAAGGAACCCCACTCCCTGCATGCTGTTTGCTTTGAGTGTAAAGCAAATGTAGTAATGATGTCTGTCTTGGTCTACTCATGCTGCTATAACAAAACAGTGTAGATTCTAAATTGTGTAGGTTATAAACCACAGAGATTTATTTTGCACAGTTCTGGAGGCTGGAAAGTCCAAGATCAAGGAGCTAGTAAATCTGGTATCTGGTGAGCATCCACTTCCTTGCTCATAGGTCCCATAGGGCATCCCCGAGGTCTTGTCAATGTCACATCACAAGGCAGAAAAGAGTGAGGGTCTCTCTGTGGCCTCTTATATAAGGGCACTAATCCCATTTAAGAGGGCTCCACCTTCCTGATCTAATCACCTCCTAAAGGCCCCATCCCTAATAACCACTTCGGGGTTAGAATTTGCAGGGGTCACAAAGCCAGTGCAAATTCAACATATGAATTTGGGTGAGACACAAAGCCGGGGCACACCCAGCAATGTCCAACTTGTAGTTGGTTGTGAAGGCAAAATGAAGTAACTTATGTGAAAAGTCTAGCATAGTGCAGGGCACCTGGTAGTTACTCAATAAGCTGTCTTGACAGAGAGTGCAAACTGTGGGCCTGAGTGGAGGACTTCAATCAGAGAAGAAATGGCATTTGATTGGGTCTGGAGGATGGGTGCATTCAGAACTGGGAGGACTAGAGGGAAAAATTGAAATAAACAATGTAAGAGATTATATCAGGTTAAAAAAAAAGGAGGACAAGAAGAAGAACTGGAAAGGCTGATTTTTAGGAGTTCTGTGGCGCCAGAAGTGTCCTGGGGCAGTGTAAAGTCAGGAGGCTCTGGGAAGCCCTCTTCTCCAGAGGAGTTTGAAGAAGCCTGCCAGCTACACTCAGGCTGCAGCTGTGACCTTGCTGGGCCCTGAGAGTGACAAGAACGGAGCCCATAATTATTAACCTTGCCACTTGTTTCTGTAGTTTATTGTGACAAGACAATGCAATAAGGAGGGAGGTAATCAAAAAGCAATTTTGTAGCAGTAAGCTTAAAGTGACAAACCTTGCTTTTCCTAAATAAATCACTATTATTCCCATATGGCTCGGGACTGACAACTTGGGTTTCCTTAGTAACCAAGTACTTAGCTAAACCTGTGGCTCAGTGTGAGCGAGAGCAAGCTGCATCTGGAGAGAAGAACTAGTTGCCAAGTCTTTCCCAGAGGCCCCCTCACACCTCACAGGTGAACGCAGATGCCATTAGCATTCCTGGCTTTAACATTCTCCGTTTTCACTATTCTCTGGGGATCCCTGAGGTCTATGACACATAGTAATTTGTCATTTTGCAGAATCATTAATTTGGTTTTTGAAAACCATTTGTTTTGCTACTGACTGGATTTGGGAACTCCACCATCCAGATCTCAGCATGGCTTTTGAGGTTTACAAGTTAATGCTTATGATGTGATTCCTTAAAATGTACCAAAAATGGCTTCTCTGTGAATCACGGTCCTAAAAAAAGAAATCCAAGAGCTAATGCCGGTGATTGAAGGAAAGAAAAACCAATGAAGACTCGGAAAGCAAAGGCACTTAAAAAGAAAAAGTTCCTGTAATCCCAGCACTCTGGGAGGCTGAGGCGGACGGATCACGAGATCATGAGTTCAAGACCATCCTGGCCAACATGGTGAAACCCCGTGCCTACAAAAAATACAAAAATTAGCTGGATGTGGTGGCACATGCCTGTAATCCCAGCTACTCGGGAGGCTGAGGCAGGAGAATTGCTTGAAGCCGGGAGGCGGAGGTTGCAGTGAGCCAAGAACGTGCCACTGCACTCCAGCCTGGCAACAGAGCGAGACTTCGTCTCAAAAAAAAAAAAAAAAAAGAAGAAGAAGAAAAAGAAAAAGTTTTGTAACAAAAATATATATTTTACACAGATATTTACAAATATCTAGATTTACGAAGGTTTTTGAATATATCCTTTGCAAGTATTAAGTATCTATGCTGTTGTTTAACAGTTAGCTCTTTTCTTCTTCCCTTTTTTTTTCTTTCCTTTCTTCCTTCCTCCCTTCTTTGGACACATTTGTTGATCACCCACCTGGTCTAAGCCATGGGCTCTGCACAGAGAGGCCTGACACCCTTGCTGGGGAGACAAATGTGAACTGATGAGTTATAACTCTAGGCTGAGAACTCAGAGGAAAGTGTGACCACTTCAGGAGGATTTGACATGTGGGATTATGGGCCAATGGCCTGAGGACTGGTGTGAAGCTGACCAGGGCTTGAGCATAGATTTCCCAGAAGCTCTGGAGGGATGGGTTTGGAACAAATGTGTAAGGGCCTGGACTCCCCACTCATTGCCATGTCATGCCAAGAACACCACCTCCAGGCTGTCCCTACTTCTCCTCGGTTCCCCAGGCTCCTCCTGTCTCAGGGTCTCTGCCTGGAATGCTCTCCATGCCCATCCTTTGCATGGCTGCTTTCTGGACACCCTACAGCTCTTGGTATGAATCTCTCTTTCTTAGGGATGGGAGGAACCCTACCCTAGACACTCCACCTAAAGTTCCTATTATTTTTCTTAATGGCATTTAACAAAAACGCATTTTAATTTTACATCGTTTTCGGTGTACTTGTTACATCCGTCTTCTCTCCTAGACCCTAAGTTCCTCAAAATCAAAGAAAAAAATTGTTTGACTCATGATTGTATCGCCAGCACCTGACACAATGTCTCCTGACACATGGCTGATTCCTCCCAAATACTGGTTGAATGAAGGAATAAATGAGTCAAGACATCAATTAGAGGTTACCTCTTCCACCAGGCCTACCTGCCGAGTCTGGAGCAGGGTCTCTTTGCTGTGGGTGTTTCCATAGTGCCTGTGCTTATCCGGTCATAGCACTTACTAATAATACAAAACAGGGAGTATTCACTTGCCTGCTCTCACCCCTCCCCCTGCCCCAACCAACAGCTCCCTAAAGACCAGGACCACCTCGCTCTCTCCCATTCAGGGCCTGGCACAAATGCATCCCAAACTGACACTTTGCCCCAATAACAGGAGTGTTTTCCTGGAGGTAGGAGGAGGCTGGGCACTTTCTGTGAGCTCTAAATCATCCTTCCCCACTCATGGAGTCTACATAAACTGGGCTTCTTTTGGGGTTCCACAGCTAGAGTTCCTGCTCTGCGGGCCCTCCCCCCAGCTGCCTTCATGTGATGACATCAGGGAAGAGGGCTGGCCCCTCCTGCTGGCTGCCAGCTTTGCCTCAGCATCCTGTCTGCCTCCCAGGCATTCCTCTTTGCAAGCCGACTCATACAGTACCCGGAGGCGAGTGCCTGTGCTCCCATGTGTGGATAATGAGGTTGTAGGCTGTGTGAGAAAGCAGAGCTTGAGCAGCCAAGAGGGGCCTCCCACACCCCCCCCCCTATTTCGTTCTCACCCAGGGCACCAGCCAGACTGTAGGGCTTCTCTCAAGAAGGTGGCAGGATTGCACATTTGGTGGGTACTTCACACAGGCAGTCTTAACTATCCCTCTTAACAAAAAGCCCTATGAGTAAACAGTAGGGAGGGTGAGAGGGTCAGAAGTGTGGGAAAGAGGAAGGTGGATAGGTTGTGATTCTAAATAATGTGGTCAGCGTAAGTCTCACTGAGAAGATGACATTTGAGAAGAGATTTCAAGAAGTGGGGGGTGTCTTAGTTCATTTTGTGCTGCTATAACAGAATACCACAGACTGAGAAATTTATAATGAACAGGAATTTATTTGGCTCACGGTACTGGAGTATGGAAGTCCGAGAAGATGACACCAGCTTCTGGCAAGAGGCTTTGTGCTGCGTCATCCCATGGTAGAAGGCTGAAGGGCAAGAGAGTCCATGCATGAGAGAGACAGAGTGTGTATGTCTGTGTCTGTGTCTGTGTGTGTATGTATGTGTGTGTGTGTGTGAGAGAGAGAGAGAGAGAGAGAAGGCTGAACTGATTTTTTAAATCAGGAACCCATTCACACAATAACCCATTCCTGAAAGAATAGTATTAACTCGTTTATGAGGGCAGAGCACTCATGACCTAAAGACCTCTTAAAGGTCCAACCTCTCCACACTGTTGTATTGGGGATAAATTTTTTTAACACATAAACTTTGGGGGACACATTCAAACCATAGCGGGGAGTTAACCACATGACTATCTGGAGGAAGAACTTTCTAGGCAGAAGGGAGAGGCAATGCAAATGCTCCCAAGTGGGAGCTTCCTGGAGTTCTTGAAAAACAGCAAGGAGGTCAATGACGTAGGAGTAGAGTATGGGCAAGTAAAAAGAGAGGTGATATCAGAAAGAGAAATATAAGGGCACAGATCATGTAGGCTACTGAAGAACTTTGGCTTTGATTGAGTGAAATGGGGTCCATGTTTGGGTTTTGATCAGAAAAGTGACATCTGACTTGCATTTCTAAAGGATCACTCTTACTACCGTGTTGAGAACAGACTTTAAGGGGCAAAGAAAGGCAGAATTAGCATAAGAGGCTATTGAAATAATCCAAGCAAGAATAGCAAGGATGATGCCTGAGACGACAGTAATAGAAGTAGAGATAGTGAGAAGTAGTAGCTCTGTGAATGTAGTAGTGGCTCTCTGGATATAAACAGTAGAGCCAACAGGATTTCCTGAGGGCTTGGATGTGGAACATGAGAGAAAGAAAAAACACAAGGATGATTTCATGTGAGAACAGCAGAGAAGTAGAAAGGATGAAGCTGCTTCCACTGAGATGGAGGAGGCTGCATATGGGGCAGATTTAGGAAGAAGGAAGATGGAGGATTTGTTTTTTACTTCTTGAGTTGGGGATATCTATGAGTCTTGGGTTTAAGAAAGAGATCTGAGTAGGAGACATAAATTTGGGATTTATCACCATATAGATGGCATTTAATGCTATTAGAATGGATAGGTCACCAATATAGTGTGTGTAACGTTATAGGTGGAGAAAAGAACCAAAGTCCAGCCTGGTACACTGCAAAGTTAAGAGGTTGCTTTGACATCCCAAAGATATGAGTCACATTTAGAAAATTAAATGAAGTCCATCCCCTGTATGCCCCAGCTCACTCACTTCCTTCTCAGTCAAACTTCTTGAAAAAATAACCTAATTTCACAGTCTCCACAGTCTCCCCACCCAGCAATCAAGCTTCAGCTCCAACCATTTTACCAAAACTTCTTCCTCCAAAGTCATCAAAGACTTCCAGTGAAGGAGCTTTAGTATCATTTGACATTGTTCCCTGAGCACTCCTATGTTCTCAAAACTCTCATTTCCAGAATGTAGGAAATAGCAGATGCCCTCAAGGACTTGTATCTTTGAGAGTTAGGCCTTGTGGATTGCATTACTTGGGACCCCCTTACTGATTGACTTCAGATTGGGTTCATCCAATGGGAGATTGGTAGGCAGGAGGAGAGTAGTCAGGGTATTTTTTCTCTGCTTTTGTATATTTCCCCATATCTAGCAATGACTGCATCCTCCTCCCTCAGGATTCGGAACTCTAGTAGAACTTTTTTCTGTTCAGATTCTAGCCTTTCTGTCCCAGTCTCTATGACAGGCTTATCTTTCTCCTGTATACTCAATTGCTGATGTTCCATTCTCTCTTCTTTTCTCACTCGATATGCCCTCCATGACCTTGTTTTTCCCCCATGGTCGTAGCTACCACTCATATCTTATGCATTATAGCTGTTTCCCACATTTTAACAGTGGAGTGGTAACCCGTGTGTTCAGGCACTCATCAGACACCTCCACTGGACGTCCCACAGACACCCCCAAGGATGATTTCATGTTCACCAGTAAACCGAGCTTCTGCCTCCACAAAGCTACTCCCTCCTCTTCCCCAGGGCCTGTTTCCTTTGCTCTGTCATCCCCTTGTCCTGGAATTCCCTCCTGCCTAGCCCCCTTCTTGTCTGCTTTCCTCTTCCCTGTCAGCCTTCTCCTAAAAGAGGAAGATAGTCCTTTTTTCTGTCACTATTACTGTGTTTTTGCTGCCTCCAGCCTTGTGCCCTGTCACTGGGTGGAGAGTCTCTGTTATTTATGCCTCAGGCCTAACTCAGTTAAACTGTTCCATAATTTATAAGACAGCTAACCTTAGCACATCTGAGTTATTGAACAAATATCGGAGAGAATTTAGATTTGGTTGCTGATGAGCAGAGAAACCACAGTCTGTGGTCTGGAAAGGGCCACCATGGGGTAGAGGATCAGACGGCTGCTGCTTCAGCTTCAGACTAGTCACGATCTTTCCTCCTGGCATAGAAGCCATCCCCAGCACCAGCCTGTTTAACTGAGGTCCTCACAATTTGCCCAGCCTCACCTACTCTGTGGTGAAAAACACAGAAACTTTAAAATACTACTGGTCAAGATTTGAAGTCATATCTTTATCTTGGCTGTGTGATCGCAGGCAAATCACTTCACTTCTCTGAATGTGTAGAAGGAGGCTAATAATATCTGCCCAGCCTCCTTCATTGAGGAAATGAAGTGGAGTGGCATGGAGTGCCAAGAATTTTATAAGCATTATCTAATATAATTCTTACACCCAATTATTAGCTAGTTGTACCTAGAATACATCCATTGGAGCTTTGGAGGAGAGTGAAGAGAGATAAGGAAATATGCCTTATCCTATAGGATTCTATACAGGTATGTGGAAATGGGGAGCTTTCTCCAGCAGAGCAGCCAACTTCACCCAAGATTCCCAGTTGGAATAACCAGAAGTTCTGGTCACCATATTCATAGTGCATTGAATCTCTTAGCTCTTCAGTATCATTCCCCATCTCTCACTCCATTCCATGGAAATGAAGTTGGTTTCTTCTTAATGGTCTCCCCTTGGCAAATGAATCACACTAATATCAGAGATTACAAAAACAAGTGGTTAACACCAACCCCTTTCCATTAAAGGTTCAGAAGCTCAAAAAAGAAGAAATACTAGGAAGATAAGAAAGAAAATAAACAATTAAGAATTTTTGTGTCCATCTGCTCAATGTAGTCAAATGCTGCTCCTCTAATATGGGACTCTAACATGACTTCTTGGATGTAGAGTATTTAAATAAGGAAGTGCAATGTCAGTGATGTTCACAGTTTCCATTTGGGTGAATGGTATTGCTACCCCCACATACACCAGTCGGACCACAGGAAGCCTTTGAACCGCTTCTTCTCCTTCATCCCCACACTCAAGCAGTCACCAGTTCCTTTCCATTTGTCACCTGAACATTCCCTCTGTCCCACCACCTCCGGCCATATGTTTTCTCTCAGTCTCTGGGACCATGACAACAGCCCAGTCGCTGGGCCTGAAGCCACCCTCTGTGTAGATTTCAGACCTATCTTTCTAAAACACACATGAGATCAGTTTTCTTCCCTGTTCAGAGCCTCTCTTATCTCATTACCACCTCAGAGAATAGTTGTTAAACGTGAATGTGCCTAAGAGTCACCTGGAGAGCTGGTTAATGATTCAGATTCTCAGGCCTCACCCCGGGGAGTCTGAATCTCTGGGTCTTGGGAGAGGCCTGGGAACCTGCATTTTTGACAAGTACCCTGCCCCCACTGGGCATTCTGATATATATAGTCTAAAGACGCATTTTAAGAAAAACTGCAAAAGAATGAACAGAAGAAGGGAGAGAAGAAAAGGAGGGAGAAGGCCGGACAGGAGGACTCAGTTCCAATCCATCAGAACGGCACGAAAGAGCCTCACCATCTGGCACCTGCCTGCGCCACTTTCAAGATGCCATCTCTAACCATGCTGTGGAATATAGTGTCCCCTCACCGTCCCCCACCCTCTGTATCTGGTTTTGTTCTTCTCCACAGCACATATCACCACCTGAGACATTTGTGATTATTAACGTGCTTGCTTTCTGTCTTCCCCCATTCCAGTATAAGCTCTAATGCAAGCAAGAACTTAGATTTTACTTGCATATCCTCCATTACCTAGAACAGTGGCTGACACCTGGTAGAAAATACCTGTAAGTATTTGTGGGGGATACAGCATTAAACAAGATACAAATGTTGTGGGCCCAGTCCTACGCCAACACGTCCTTTGAGGAGTAGCACTGCCCTTTCAGGTCACGTGACTCTGAGGACCCTCTCAGTGGCAGTTCTGAGCAGGGTGAGCACATAGCCAAGGCCCAGCCATTCGCAGTAGCCCATCTCCATGTCCTCGGTGGAGACAGTTCTGTGGGTGGGCATTTGACTCATGCAGGGCGATCACACCTTTCCAGCAGCTGTGAGGTGTGGACCTGGAGATGCCAGTGACCGTGTTCCCTCTACATGTGCAGTATTAGCAGAGGAGGCCAAGTAAACCTCAGAGATGAGGAGAGAGAAAGAACCTGACTGTGTGGAGGCCCCGTCCTCTCCCTGAGGCCCTGGTGGCTGCAGTCCGTCTGTCCTTCCATTCTGAGGCGCACTCACACCCTTTCCAGCTACCCAAGCCATCTCACTCTTTTCGCTTCAGCTAGTTTGAGTTTTCTGTCATTTGCATATGACAGAATTCTGCCTAATACATGGGGACTAATTACATACATAATTAATTACAATTTGCTATGAAGTCGCAGGCAGGAAAGTGTAGGCTGCATTGAGAACAAATAATAGATGGGCCTAATCGAGTCTTGAGGGTCAGACTGCTTCTCTGGGGAAATGGCATTTAGGTGTGATGGAAAGGATGAGAGGAGTTAGCCAGATGAAATGGGTGAGAGAGGGTTCCAGGCAGTGGTGCAGCAGGTACGAAGGGCCTCAGGTAGGAAGGAGACAGCTGGGATCATTCAGTGAACTAAAAGAAGGCCAGGGTGTTGGGCACTATTGGTTTCCTTGACTGCACCCCTGCCCTCATGCTCTGGGATCCCTCCTGCTTATGTGTTCGCTGCTAGCAGCTCACTTACTTCTGTGACCTTCAGAGGCTTGCCCGACACTGGAGACACCACACGTGTACAGAGAGCCAGCAGTGCCTGGACATTCACATGCTCCTCGGGTCTCCAGCGCCAGTATCTGGCTAGTGTGAAAAAACACAGGACAAATTCTGGGATGTTAGTTCTACACCAGAGCTTCCTGCTGGATTAAGTTGAATCTGAAACTCCACCTAAATCACCCTCTGACTTGGCGTCTTCCTGTTCTTTCTCCTGCTTCTGTTGCTTTCTCCTGAGAATACTTGGAGCAGAAACCACTTGCATTTGAATCCGTGGCTTTGAGTCCAGTTTGGAAGAACTGGACCTAAGACAGTCACTGTGGGCGAGGCAGCACGACGTAGGGAGGGTGGCATGAGGTGGGACTGCGAGGGGGTCGGGGCCAGGGCCTGGGAGCTAACAGGTTCTGTATAGGATTCAGGTCTATATCCCAAGCAGCAGAGTTACCGTTCCCCACCCACCCACCCAACATCGTAGCCTCACCATGCTTTTCAACATTTCTCAAACTGTCCTTTCACTACCCAGTTATCATCTTGGGCCCAGGATATTTCCTTTGTCTGGAAAGCTCTCTCCCACCTCTCTGCTCAGTTAACTGATGTATCCCACATAACTCACTTCAAGTATCACCTCCTCCAGGAAGTCTTTCATGACTTCCACTGGTCACCACCCCCAGGGCTGGGCTGGATACTGCTTCTCTATGCTCCTCAGTATCTTCTTTTTAGTTTCCTCACCCACCCCCCTTCAATAAAGAAACATTTATTGGAGGAATATGCTCAAACTTTTTATTATAGATGGGGTACATAATAAAAAAAGTTTAGCAACCTCAATCCTAGATTCTGGAGCTTCCTGAGAACAGAGATTGTCTTAGTCCACTCTTTATTCCTTCAAGTGTTATTCAGTGCCTGGTAAAAACCAGAAATTGCCTACTCACTTACTCTGTGCAAGACCACTGCCCCCAGCATTGTATATGCTATTTATCTATGCAATCCTGTGAGGAAAGTAGGTATCACGCCCATTTTACAAGTAAGACAAAGGAGGCACCGAGGGACTGAATAATCTGTCCAGGACCACATAGCTAGTAAGCGACAGAGAAAGATTCAAACTCAGGCAGTGTTGACTCCAGAATGTGGATTCTTACACAGTATGTTGAGGCCAGTCTGTAGAAAGCATCCAAAAGAGCTGGGGGTGATTATGACGATCACTATCGTTAGAAGATCTGTATTTTCAGCCTCATTAACCCACTTTTCATCTCCTGCCTGCTTTTTCTCATATTTTGTAACAGCCCTTGGAAGCTTCTGCCAGTCCAGCATGACTTCACAATGGAGCAGTGACTGTGGTGAGATTCCTGCCTATCTCTACGTGGCCACCTGGGAGATCCTCGTCTTCCTGACAAGATTTTAGGGAGGACTAGACACCTTGATGAAATTGTGGAACCCCTGCAAGAGACCCATCCAACCATATTTACAAATCCTGCCTGCAGCAGAAGTGGGAGGAGAAGAGAATTTCCTGGGAAGATTTCCAAGATGCTTCCAGTTGAAATCTGAAGGCCATGAGACAGACTTTCATGCCGGGCTTTACCTTCTGCCTGTCTCCGCAGGTTACACACTGCTTGGGGTCTGTGTTCTCATTTATTCGGCACTCGCCAGAACCTACTACGTGCTGGGCACTGGGCTAGACGCTGAGCTTACAGAGATGCCTAGCTCATAGCTTAAAGGAATAGTTCAACAAGCAGGAGGGCCATATTAATAACCTGAAGCAAATGCTATGGCTGAGATTGCAGGAGCACAAGAGGAGGGACCCTTGACCCAGACTGGGTGTATTGAGGAGAACCTCCTGGCCAAGGCAAAAACGGAAGGAGCTTTGAAAGCGAATTTGTGTTTGGATCTTGACATTTTCCTTACAACTGCATGTCTTCGGGAGAAGTATTTAACCTCTCTGAGCTCGGATGGTCTTATTTGTATAATGGTAGTGATAGTATGTACAGTACGGACTTAATGAGGTAGTTAATGAAATAAGTGTTTATCAGACACATAGCTAATATTTGTTGAATTCTCACCAAGTGGCAGGCATTGTTCTTTGCATTTTAAGCCATTTAGCCCTAACAACTCTGTGATATAAGAACTATTATTATCATCGTTTTATAGATGAGAAAGCTGAGGCACTGTCTGATCTTGGACTAACCAACCAGAGGCAGATCCTGAGACAAGAGCTCAAGTGCAAAATAATTTCTGGAGAGGTGCAAAGAGCTTGGGTAACATCAGGAAAATGGCAGCCAGCCAATAATTGCATGATTAAGTCAGCTACTGCAGTGGGTAACTAGTGCTTAATCTTTCGGGGAAACTGTGAAAAATAGTGCAAAACACATGCCTTGGAACTATCCCAGTCAAGAGGCAAGGGAATTGGGGCATTTGTACCCTCATTATCTGTCAGTTGTTGGTTAAAAGCTGCCCCTAGAAGACTGGGCCTGCAATGCACATTGACAAAGTGGGTTCTGGAGGCCCAAACACAGTCCTCCAACAAAGATGCAGGTGCTGGCCATAGAAAGTGGGGCTGGATCAGATGCAAATACTGAAGGGATCTGAAGGGATAGATGCCAAGAACTCACAATGTCTGCTCTAAGTCCCAGAGGTTAAGGAACTTGCCCTCCAGCCACACAGCTATTAAGTGACAGAACTGGGATTTAAACCCAGGCAGCCTGGCTCCAGAACCCACTCTATAAATCCACACTGTCTGCCTCTCTCAGTGCTGGCTACATACAGTGTAGCTCTTGTGGTTGTCATTGTTACCATGACTATTGTTTTCTTATTCTACCTCTAGAGATTAAACCAAAGGTCAAGTAATCAAGTCATTCTTTCTACCTGGTGTTGTGTTGGGAAGAGTGAATTTGGGAATTGGGCTCTTTAGTTCGAGTCCTAACTCTGCCCTGTCTAGCTAGACAGATCGTTTTTCCTTCTGGCTGTGATTTCCTCAGTTAGAAAAGAGGTGTCGGCCGGGCGCGGTGGCTCAAGCTTGTAATCCCAGCACTTTGGGAGGCCGAGACGGGCGGATCACGAGGTCGGGAGATCGAGACCATCCTGGCTAACACGGTGAAACCCCGTCTCTACTAAAAAATACAAAAAACTAGCCGGGCGAGGTGGCGGGCGCCTGTAGTCCCAGCTACTCCGGAGGCTGAGGCAGGAGAATGGCGTGAACCCGGGAGGCGGAGCTTGCAGTGAGCTGAGATCCGGCCACAGCACTCCAGCCTGGGCGACAGAGCGAGACTCCGTCTCAAAAAAAAAAAAAAAAAAAAGAAAAGAGGTGTCAGATTGGATGATCTCTAAGGAAGTTTCTGTGTCTGACATTTCTCTCATATGGTTTTCCTACCAGCGTGCAAAATGTCCTCCTGGTAAGTCCCGGTCAGTGGGTGTCTCCGGCTTGACCGTCTCCGCCCCTTTAGACGGCCAGTTTCTGATTAAGCAGGACTGACGGTAATTTATGTACTTACAAAATCTCCTCATTGGGAACAAGAGGAAATTAAATTGCTCACTGGAGTCGGTAACAGATGGTTGGCTCCATCTTCTTTCTGACTGGGACCCCCCCCAGAGAGAGTAATTGAGGGCATCCTGTCACACGAAAGAGACCGAGGGGGCAAGGGAGGCTGAGGGATGGTCGGGAGGCCTCTCTCCAGCACATCACTCATTCTGATGTCTCCCCATTTCTCAGTGAAGGAGAAAATCAAATAACACCCGGAAGGAACTAAGCGATTTGTAAATAGGGCACACTGGGGTGCCTCCAGCTTTTTCATTCTACTTTATTTATTGTGTGTGCGTGTGTGCATGTACGTGTGTGTGAATGTGCATGCATGTGCACGTATGTGTGCATGAATGCATGTGTGAACCCTCAAACCCAAGTTGGAGGTTTCCCAAGCATCCGACCCAGGAAACAACTTGGCCAGTTTCAAGGGAACCCCTGGATGGACCTGGAGGCTGACTGAGCCCTGCTCATTCATGCACATGCTGGCCCCCCTCCAAAACCTCCAGAATGCTAGTTTTAATCAGGAGCTAATACGAGATGTCTTATTATTGCTCAGCTGAGGGAGAGAGCGGTAAGAGATTGAAATCTGCATCAACTCTGCAAACAAACATCCACACGCAAAACTCCACTGTGCCTCCTGAAACCTTCTTATTCTTTCCCTAAGTATCCCTTCAGGCCTCTTAGCCAAATGCCCAGTAGAGTGTTAGGACCTCTCTTTGATGTCAAATTCCAAAAAGACTTTTTTTGAGGAGATGTCAAAGAAGTATAATTTGGAACATCAAAAAACAATAAACTCAGAAAAACCTGGGTTTAAATTCTTGCTCTGCCACTGACAAGCTGTGTGTCCTTGGGCAAGTCGCTTATCCTCTCTGACCTCTCTTTTGAACTTTAAAATGGGAATATGGGCCTGGCATTGTGGCTCCCTCCTGTAATCCCAGCACTTTGGGAGGGCAGGGCAGGAGGATCACTTTAGCCTGGGAGGCTGAGGCTGCAGTAAGCTGTGTTCACGCCATTGCACTCCAGTCTGGGCAAGAGAGTGAGACTCTGTCTCAAAAATAAACAAAATAAAATACGAATGGAATACAGACATCTTATTTTGAGGATTCTAGGAGACAGTATATGTAAGGCAGCCAACCGAGAGCTTGGAAAACTGCAGATGCTTAATAAATGTTTGTTCTAAGAACCACAGAAGCCAATTTTGAAGAAATCTTTGAAGTCACTTCCAGATTTACCAATCACTGGATTACAGACTGACAAGGCAGAATTTAGGTACATCCAGCCCCTGCCTCTTCCTGTTCCTCCTTAGTGACAAATGGTGGATCAGCTCCCCCATCACCTATACCCCTCAACACATACTCACACATGCTTTTCCCTCATACCATGGGTCCAGCAGATAATTTACACCCCTTCCAGTCCACAACTTAGTTTGAGTTGGACAATGCCAGCCTCTCACAGTACAGGAGGCTTCCAATAATAACATCTCCTAAATAGTTAATGTGACAAGAGTGTTAGAGCTTTAAACATAGGAAAAATATATCACCTATCATTACACTGCCCTAATGTCAAATCTTTATTCCATTAGCAAACAAACTTTTACATTATCGTCAAGGCTTTTTGTTCACTTAAGATTTGGTAGTCTTTGGACTAGACCCTGGAATAGACAAAGAGCATTAGTGGAAAAACTGGCAAAATCCAAATAAAGTCTGGATTTTAGTTAATAGTAATGTACCAATGTTAATTCCCTGGTTTTGACAAGTGTACCGTTGCAAGACATTAACCTTGAGGAAATTCAGGCAAAGGGTAGGTGGAAACTCCCTGTACTATCTTTGCAACCTTTCTGCAAATCTAGGTATTCTTAAAATTAAAAGGTCACTTTATAAAGAGCAAAGTATAAAATAGTGTAGGTTGTATGTAATACTTGTGTAAATAAATGAGCAATCATGTTTACTCTTCTAAAAAGAAACTAATAATCAACACATTGTTTAAACATCGTAATTACAGTTCCCATTTTTGTTGCTCAATAATAGTTCATCCTAAAATATCAAATTTCTATTTTTTCTAACTCTGCCACTACTTACTAACTGTAAACATTTACTTCACCTTTTTTGCCTCTATTTCCACATCTGTAAAATGAAGATTATAATAATGTCCAGATCGGATGCTTTTGTGAAGATTAAATGAGATAATGCAGTCCCTAGTGAAGAGTAACTGCTGACTTGTTGTTATTACTCTCATTCTCCTGTCTTGGTTCTTACTCAAACTCCAGTATTAAGCCCGATGTGATGTTGAAGAAATTGCTCAGCATCCCTGGAATTTGGTTCCTCACATGTTAATCAAAATTGTCTTTTGAGCAACATATAAGGAACCTTGGTATTCACTGTCATACTGTGCTAGAGAACAAGTAAAGCAGGAGAAATAAAAATAGCCAACCTTAGAGCTTACTGTGTGCCAAACTGTTACAAGAGTCTTACAAGCATTACTCATATAATCTTCACATCAACAGTATAGGGTAGGAATTCTCCCTTATAGAGATAAGACTACGAAGGCTCAGAGATGTTAAGCAACTTGCCTAGGGGCACACAGCCTTTCATGTCAGAGCTGGACTTGAACTAGGTGGTCTGACTCCGGATTTGGTGCTCTTAACCCTCCTGAGCAGAGACAGCTATGATCTGTTGGCACCCCAACTCTCACAGCAGCTGAGGAGTGTGTCCCAGCCAGCAAAAATGATAAGGGAAAGGCACCATCCGCATTTACTGCAAGGAAGATGAAGAACTGCACCCTGATTCTTGCATGTTTCTGCCCCGAAGTGAGGCACAGCTCTTGCACTCACATTTCATTGGTCGAAACAAATCACCTGGTCATGGCTGAGATCAAAGGCTCTGGGCACAGAAAGAAGAAAACTATAAATACTGATGAGTAGCACTAATGTTAGATGATCATTATTAATGCAAAGGGGTTTTCTTAGAAGGCCAGAAGCACTTTGTTTATATCGAAATGGCAGTTCATCAAATAATGAGTGTTACTGTATTAATAATATGTATCTTATGTATGCATTATATATAAGCATATGATATATACATATTATATAAAATGGCAATAATAATTATTGTTGGTTGTGTTTTTAGCAATTTTAACAAATAACCTTCTACCCCAAATATATATCAGCTCCACTACTTGCTAATTGTATGATTTTCTACCTTGACCAACCATCCCAGGTTCCCTGGGGCTAAGGGATTGCCCACGATGTGGGACTTTTGGTCCTGGGCAAACCATGACAACCGGTCACCCTACCTACCTTGGCAAGCCTCTTAACCTACTAAGCCCCATGTTTTACATTTGTCAGATGGAAGATAACCAAGTCTACTTTTTTGGTGGTTAAATGTATATGTAAACACATGGCACAATTTCTTGTGCATGGTAAATTCATTAAATTCTGACTATATTAGTAGCAGTAGTATAAAGTTCCCAGTAATTGGATGAAATAAATATCAATATTCCTACCTTACAGAGGAAGACATTAAAACCCCCGCAGATTATGAGACTCGCCTGAGTACATAAGCCCACTGCAAGCCTGCTCTTTGGTTCTGCAGAGGCCAGGCACTGCCCTCCGGCCCCACCCCGCCTAGGGCCCTGCCTAGCAGCAGGAAGCTGCTCTTGGGCTGAGGCCTTCTCTGGCCGGGAGGAAGTGCTGTCCTGCGGCATCCCAGTGGCTCCCCTCTGTGATTTACGCTTCCCATGTGAACTTACGCAGGCACTCCTGTTCTTGCATCCGTGAAAAATGCTTCTTGCTGGAGGATTTAGAAACCTGGATATGTGGCGAGAGATGTGCTCTGAAAAACCTCTTCTGGAGAAATAGGGGCTTTCCTTCAGGGAGTGACAAACTCGTTTCCCTAAAGGAATACTCATCCCTTGTACTTAGGAAGCGCGTGGTATCTGATAAAGGCTTTCCATAGGAATCACTCCACTTGTTATTCCCAAAAAACATAAGAGAAAGCAGACTTCATCACCTCCATTCCCCAGAGACAGAAAGTCAGGCTCAAGGAGCTGAAGCAACCCAGAGAACACGTCTCCGGCCTGGCAGAGGTCTCTCTGCCATAATAAGATTTTCAGATGGCACTTCAGAAGTCATGGTCTATTAGGGCAAGCAACCACTCTGATTTGCTCAGGACTGTCTTGATTTTAGAACTTGAAAGTCACCCATCACAGGACCATCCCCGGTTATGGACAACCAGTATGGCTTCCCTAGTTACTCTTAACCATCTCTTTTATACCATTATTTAAATTTATATATATATCTTATGCTCCTCATTGTAGACTCACCACAGGAATAAAAAAGAAATTAATTGGGAAATTGATTTTGTCTTATCCACTAGACTGTAAGCTTCATGCAGGCATTGGCCAAATCTGTGTCCGCTGCTCCCGGCCCATTATGTTATACAAAGGAGTCTCTCAATATATCTTTCTCTATTAAATGAATGAATGAATAAATTTCTCAGTAAATATTAGATAAGAATAGCTAGTAACCACTCTTGCTCACATCAGCATTTCCTAAAATATCTTCCTTCCACAAGCTGTTAATATTAATTTTTTTTAAATAAGGGTTTCCTTGGTGAAATAAACACCATAACACTGGTTTAGACAAAGCCAATTGATTTATTTATAATGCAGGGGCCTTCATATTTACTGAGCAAAGTACAGTCAAAAGGGCTGGAGGTGGGGTGGTGGACAAGTAAGTGCACGCTATTCTCCAAGAACAGTAATTTAACCATGAACCCTTTTAGCAAAGGGCATTTGAGAGACTTGTGCTCTGCCAAACATCTTCTGAGAAATGCTGGACTAGATAACTAACCATGTGTACTCTCTGCTGCCAACTCCATTTCCTTTGAGCCTGTAATTATTATTGTTGTTATCAATGCCATCCTTGTTGTTCCTTGTCAATGGATAAGAGAGAACTAAGGATAAGCTCTGCCTCTCTCCCTGTAAGCTCTAACTCTCCAAACTCCCATACTTTCTCCCTCCAAGGCAAACTAATGTGTCATAAAAATAAATTACCATGGTGTGCTGGCTTGTTTCCGAAATACTCCTGAGGGATGTCAAGCTGTTCCAGTTTATTCTTCCCCAAACCCTCATATCACCTTCTATTCATGATCCTCATGGTCCCTACTGAACAGTGGAAGGAAACTCTTTGGACATCCTATTAGGATGGTGATGGTGGCAAAATTGCTGTTATCTTACTAGCTGAGAGCTGAGTGCTCAGTGACCAGGTGGCCAGATTCCTCCATGGCTCAGCAACCTCCCTGGCCATTATTCACAAGTACTGACTAATCAGTCACCTAGAGCCTGCAGAAGAAGAAAAATCAAAGAAGGGGTTTGCTTAGCTGTCATGAATGCTAAAAGAATAGTAGCAAGGGGTGGCAGGAATTGTACCAGCTCCTGAGGGGATGAAATAATGGTGCATTTCAAAGTACATTTAAAGTTGTTTTGAAATACATCAGCCAATGATTGGGTACAAAGTCATCTGTCAACATGAAAAAAAGGAGAGAGTTGATCAACTTTCAGTCTCAGAAAGGACACAAAGATAAACTTTCCTGCTATGTACCAGTTTTTTTTTTCTACTGATATTCACCTATTAATTTTATTCTTTAACAAATATTTAAGAATCAATTATATGTTGGGCACTATTCTAGCCACAAGAGACACAGTGGTCATCAAAAGAAACACTGCCAGCCTTCCCAGAGCTTATAGATTAGTAAGGGAGAGTGTGAATAACCAGATAAACAAATGCTTGTAAGTGCTATGAAAGAAAAGAAGGAACGATACATTGTGCTAATGGCAAATGTGTGACAGAACAATGTGAGCTTGGATGAAGAATCAGGGAAGACTTGCTTGAGGAGGTGACATTTGGACTGAGATCTAAAAGATGAGCAGAAAGTCTCTTATTTGAACATGGCAAGATAGGTATTCTAATACCATATATCAAAATAAAAAAAAAAAAGGTCATATGCAATAAGAAGACTGGAGGAGGCAGAGTTTCAGGGTTAAATGGCTTAACAATGTTATCGAGAACTAGTTTTCTCATTAATCTACCCTGCCATTCCCCTGAGGGTACGGCATGTCCTTTTGGTCTGCCACATGCAGCCTCATGCAATGGCTACCACAGCTCCAGGCATCACATAAGATGACAACATTCTGGGGCAGAAAAGTATGTGTTTCTTTCCCTGAGGCTCCTTTTTCTTTTGCAGAAATACTTTCCCTATGTCTTCCAGCAAACATATCCCTCATGCCTCATTGGCCAGAATTTCAACACATGCACATTCCTAAAGCACTTGTTGGCAAAATAAAGGAATTACCATGATTGGCTTAGATCAAGATTAACCCACTGGGGGCTTCAACCTCCTCCCCAGAAGTGTGTGATTACTTGATATCTATATAAAAATAGAGTTTTGTTAGGTAGACACATAGATAGGTAGATAACAGAAGGTAGATAACAGAAATTTTGCCCGTGATCAATTTTACAATTAGAAAACTGAGATCAAAGAGTTGCACAACTTGCCTCACACAATTTTGAATTGGAGCACAGATGAATCTGACCCCAGTTTGTGCTTTTCTCTTTATACTGAAGCATGCAATGAGGATCAGATCCACAGGGAACTGATTCTGTGCTCCAAGATGGGGGGCTGGCCCTGGTGTTGAGCTTGCAGGTGAAGGAGCTCCAATTACAGGAGGAAACAAAAGGCTAGGAGCAGCAAGAGCCCAGTACATTTTCAAGCGAAAAATTTGGGGACAGGGGACACAAGCACAAGAAACTATAACTAGGGATCCCATTAATGTCTCAGAAATACGGGGAAAATCCCAGCTACTGGAATCCAGGCTCTGGTAGGCAGACTAAGGGAATGAGTAAAATGCTTGCATTCCTTCCCGTCTCACCAATGAACTGCACAGCTGCCTCAGCTGTGAGGACAGCAGGGCTAAAGAATGTGAGAGTAGGGCAGATTATGAGAACAGTTCAAAGGTAGTCCATTCACATTTACAGAGTAGAGAAAAAAATAGAATCAATCAAAAGAAAGTGGAAGAAATAATCATTGAGGTAGAAAAAAATGGAAATAGTGTAGAAGGCAGAACAAAATTTTCATAGCAAAGGGATGGTCAAACCAAGGTCTGGCATAGAATATGAGTGGGATACACTTGGATACATCCATGAATGCATGAATGAATAAATGGTTGAATGAATTGGCCAAGCACAGAGGAAGGGCCAGAGAGGCTGTAGTACCTACATATACAATGGGAATGAATCTTAGCTCCCAGGGGTTGGAATCGATGAGAAAAGAGACAGATGAAATGCTCTTGAGGATAACTGGTCAATCTCAGGTCTTGGGTCCTCTTGGACATGAACATGGGTGGGAGCCAGGTTACCCCCACCCTTTTTCAGATGCAGCTGCAAAGTCAGGCTCTGCTGCCTTTCTGCCCTTCATAGATGATGTGCATGTCCTCTGACAAACTGGCCAGGGTCCTTGAAACAAAGCCGACACTACTGCAAATAACAGAAAACCAAGCAGATGGAACCTCCCAGGATGGGTGAGAACAGGATAGGACAGACCAACCACCAAATGTAAATTTTCTAAACTCAGGGATGACCTTGGAGGAGTCCTCGTGCTCCAGTCTAGGATTGTGTTCAGTCACACCCCTGTCCTGAAATCTCAGGAAGGCCTAGGTCGGAGGTAAGACACCACTTCTTCAAACATGCCCCCTTGATTTCCTAATCCAGTGTCTCAGTGCATGCTGTCCTTCCAAAGTGAAATGCTTGCCTACCCCACATTGATTTGTCCCCAAAGGAGACAACTCCCTGAAGCCAGGATGTTTTCTTACAGATCCCCTCATTTAAGGCAGCTGCGGCTTCCATATATCATAGCAGTCATTCCACTGTCTTTACATCTGATAATTCGTCTGTTTTCCTTCTAGCCCAAGAATTTTTTTGAGATAGGAACTATATTTCATGTCTGTATCTGCAGTGACTAGCATAACACCTCATTATGTGGTCAAATCAGGGGTATTGATTGACATATATATGATTTTATGAGCAGGTATATAATAATGCATAAAAGAATGAGGGATATGTGAATGAGTGAATGGGAGTGACATAATTGGAGAGTAAAAAATAAATAAGGGGTTTCTTGTTCCAATCAAGATGGTATATTCACCCTTCACTCTGTCTTGCTCCTACTAAAAGCAACTGAAAACCCTGCAAAGAAATCATAGAGCAGCTATCTAAGGACTCTGAAAAGCAAATGATAGCAGGTGAATCTGCAAAGGAAACAACTTCAAGTAACAGCAAACTGTTGGTGAGTTTCCTGTTGATTTTTCCTCTAGGAGTCCCCCATTGCACTCTTGACTCAAAGGTGGCCTGAAACCTAGAACCATGCACTGGGTGAAAATAGAAGCCCTAAGAAAAGTCTTCTAATCCTGGTCCACGGAGTGGCTTCCCACTCCAGGAGGTGGAGCTCAATTTCTTTCCCCCCGCATGTGGGCTGGATTTAATGACTCATTTCCAAAAAACAGAATATGGAAAGCAAAAATAAAACAGTAACTTGACAGAGAGAAATGTGGCAGACAAGTCTGTAACCAAGTGATCAAGGTTAAGGTCAGCGGTTATGTTGGTATCAAGTATCTCCTGAGATGATACAATGAGACAGGCACTTCACCTGTGCAAGCCTATTCTATCATAAGAAAGTGTCAGACAACTCAAATTGAGGGAAATTTTACAAAATACCTGACCAGTACTCACCAAAATTGCCAAGGTCAGGAAAAACAAGAAAAGCCCAAGAAAGTGTTACAAATCAGAGGAGACCAAGGAGACACAATAACTTTTTAATTAATTAATTAATTAATTAATCATTTTAGTGATGTGATTTTGCTCTGTCACTCAGGGTGGAATGCCATGACGCAATCACGACTCACTGCAGCCTCAGCCCCCTAGACTCAAGCGATCCTCCCGTCAGCCTCCCAAGTAGCAGGGATGGCAGGCACGTGCCATACACCGAGCTAATTTTTTTTTATTTTGATTTTTTGTAGAGGCAAGTTCTCACTGTTTGCCCAGGCTGATCTTGACCTCCTGGGCTCAAATGACCCTCCCACCTTAGTCTCCCAAAGTGCTGGGGTTACAGGCATGAGCCACTGAGCCCATACCTGACACATGATAACTAAATGTAATAAATCCTGAATTCGATCCTAGAGGAGATAAAAAGTCTTTAGTAAAGAAATTCATGAATCCAAATTAAAGTCTATAATTTGGTTAATAGTATTGTGCCAGTGTTAATTTCTTAGTGTTGACAACATATCATAATGTTAAGATGTTAACATCAGAGGAAAATGGGTGAAGGATACATGAGAACTCCCTGAATACATAAAGTTATTCCAAAATAAAAAGTATATTTTAAAAGGTAAAGGATAAGGAAAGACATACTCTACAAATACTGATCATAAGAAAGCTAGACGGGCTTTAGTAAACATCAGGATAGAAAAAAATAGCAAAGATAAACAGATGCAGAGACAATAGCAAATGATAAACAGAGCAATAGAAAACAAACGACAAGTTAAGACTGGAAGAAAATATTTCTGGCTCACATATTCAATGTAAGACTTATATTCAGAAAAACATAAAGAAGTCTCAAATCTCAACAGTTAGAAGCAAAGCATCATTTTTTTTTTCTTTTTCTTTAGATGGAGTTTCACTCTTGTTGCCCAGACTAGAGTGCAATGGTGCGATCTCCGCTCACTGCAAGCTCCACCCCACCGGGTTCAATGATTCTCCTGCCTTAGCCTCCTGAGTGGCTGGGATTACAGGTGCACGCTAACACATCAGGCTAATTTTTGTGTTTTTAGTTGATATGGGGTTTCACCATGTTTGCCAGGCTGGTCTCGAACTCCTGACCTCAGATGATCCACCCACCTCGGCCTTCCAAAGTGCTAGGATTACAGGCATGAGCCACTGCGCCCAACCTGCATCCATTTTTTTAAAGGGCAAAAAAATGAGACACTTCACCAAAGAAAGTATTCATATGGTAAATATGCACACAAAAAGATGTTAAACATTATCAGCCTCTAAGAAAATGCAAATTAAAAACCACAGTGAGATAGAGACACCACTATAACCCTGTGAAAATGGCTAAGAAAAAGAAGACAAAGCCAAGTATTCACAATGATGTGGGTCCACTGAAACTTTCACTCACTGCTGATGAAAATGCAAAATCACAGAGCCGCTCTGCAAAGAAGTCTGCAGTTTCACACAAAGCTAAACCTACACTTGCCATATAGCTCAGCAGTCCCATTCCTAGATATTTAATGCGAAAAAAATGAAAAAGTATGTTCACAGAAAATCCTGCACATAAATGGTATAACTTCTCTTGTCATAATTACCAAACACTGGAAACAATGCGGCGTGGATAAACAAACTGCAGTTTATCTATACAATGGGATACTACTAAGCAATTAAAAACAATACCAGACAACATGGATGAATCTCAAAACCATCGTGCTGAGTGAAAAGACCATCTCAAAAGATGATACTGTGCATGATTCCATTTATATGACCTTCCGGAAAAGGTAAAACACAGTCAGAGAGAACCAGTGATCACCAGGGGGTAGAGGTGGGGGAGTGTGAAGCACTCAAAGCAAAGGGCACAGGGAGTTTTGGGGGTGACAGGCTCCTCTGTGTCCTGAAGGTGATGGTAGTGTCACTAATCTATACATGTTTACTCAGGGAAAGGAAGTCGACTTGACTGTATGTAAGCTCATATAATAATTACAATTGAGAATAGCATAATAACAATGGTGAATGGTTGTATTCCTACTGGTGAGTCTTTGCTCACACTGTCCCGACCTAAAAGGATCTCCTTCACTCCTGTCAGCCTATCTGTACCTATAGCAATCTCGACTAATTCCTGGAATCCTGCCTCTGGAAATTCCTCTCCTTTTGAATCTTGCTGTCCCAGGTGGCCCATGACCCGAGGCGTGCTGCAAAGGCTTTGTGAAATAAGCCCCTCTGGAGTCAGCCTCCTTGGTGCGCTGGGGATGCCATCCTCGCCTCTGCAGAAACACTGCTCACTGCCCTCAGGTGCTCTCCAGGGGCTACAGCTACCTCGGGTTCTGTTTCCACCAGGATTCTTGGCTGTATGGAGGAGAACCTCCCCCACCTAGTGCTGGCTCCAGTAGAAGGCATTAATTGATTGTAGGACTTCACAAAGATCTCACAGAACCTGTGACAGAAAACTAAGGAGAGTCAGGACTCAGGAATGGAGACCTGACCTCTAGCTCCCAGGCCTGCCCAGCCTCTCCTTTTCCCCACGGGTCTGCTCCAAGCCCCGGCTCTCCCTTACACCTGCTTTCTCCTGCTTGCACATCAGCTTGTACAAGGCCCCCAAGTCTTCCAGCTCCACATCACCCCTGCGCTACACACTAGCAGCAGTCTCTTTAAGTTTTCAATTCCAAATCTTGGAGAGAAAAATCAATTGGCTCAGCCCAACTTTTTAAATCTGCTACACAATTCTGGGCTTGGATTGGGCATTCACTTCTGGCCCAATTAGCAATTGGATAAAGAACGGGATCAAATGGCCTATGAGTTGCTCCATTGAGGGGCTGTGGCAAGAGCAGGCAATACAATAATTGCCTCTGGAATTAGCTCACAGAAATGGCAGGCTACAAACACGCAGCTCTCCCTGGGATGCAAAGTTAAGACCAAACATCCAGCTGCAGGAGCAACTGCAGTTTGGGGGCAGCCAATGAAGCCTCAGCTTCGGACCCATTCAGATGGGCCAGAGCAAGAGGAGGCCCTGGGTGGGTGAGGTCAGGAAGCCTGCTAGAGCCAGAGGCTTGCAGGAGTCTTTGACCCAAACTCAGAGTTCACCTTGAGCAACAGACGCCACAGCAACACAGAAAGGCTTTGTTGACAGATGTCGGGGCAGGCTAGGGGTGGATGCAGGGGCGTGTCTGTGAAGGGTACTCAAGGAGGCAAGGAAAGGAACCCACGTCCGAGGGCCACACCTTCTTGCTTTCTAAGTAGCATCGGCCTCCTCCTGCTCCCCACCACCTGGGGACCCTCCCTCCTCACCCAGGGCTTGATTGAGAGGCGGCTGCCTTGTCCCGTCTGCTCTAGGCCTGTCTGAGATTTCATCAGTTCCACCTGCTCACAGACAAAACAATTCTCCAGACCCAGTTTGTGACAGTAAAGTGCTTTTCTCCTTTCTCAGGAAAGAAAATATGTGGTCACACCCTCTTCCTACCTTTGAATATTTATTTGTTCTGTAAAACTGAAATCCCTCCCTTCTCCTACCATCCCAAGAGCAGATCTAGCCTGACCTGCCCTCGTGCCGCCTTCAGGTCACTCAGCGGTGACTTGCACCGTCCGAAACTGCATTTGCACATTTTCTCTCCAGCTCACGAGCTCTTTAAAGAGAATGTCTTTTCCATCTGTTTCCCTATCACCTTGCACAGTTCTGAGGAAGTGTCTACATTTGAGTTCTTCCAGAAGCCACTCTGCGCGAGGGAAAGTAATTCAACTGGAAGAGGATCCCAGGAAACATCTGCAGTGGAACAGGAGCATGGGAGGGGGAAAGAAAGGCAGCCAAGGGCTGATGCATTTAAAATCCAGCTATGATTTTTGGGCAACTGGAGCCTAGCCCCACTGGGAAAGCCCTGGGAGTGCAGGATACACACTGCAGAGTCGCCCCTCCACAGGGCAAGGGAGCTGGGGTGGCTACTTACCAATACCTGTCAGCCATGTGGGAGGGGTGCTTCTAGGTGGCCTTAATACCCTATTATTGCAGGGCACCCCCCCCCCCACAGACAGGCACAGTGCACGGCAGCAGTCAGAGATGGTCCTCAGCAGAGACATGCAGGCACTGGCCATTGGAACTTGGCAGAATTGGAAATGAAGTGGTCAGGAGGCAGGGAGAGGGGTGAGGTGGTGCAGTTTAGTAAACACCTAATGAATTATGCTCAATGAACTTCAGAGGTCTTTGGGAATTGACTATTTTTCTTTTCTATCACTACAAAGGGATACACACAAAAAAAGAATGTCATTCTACTTATTATTTACAAATTTTCAGAGAATCTTAGGCTGGTTACTTTGGTGTACTATTCCCTCCCAACTGCCTTTCCTTTAAAAAACAAATATACAAATGTATCCTCTAATTGGGTATCTGTCACCCATTGGAAGGTTGATTCTGACTCTGCGGTTGAATGAGTGGGTGGGTGTCCCTTCTCTCCTTCCTCCCCTCTATAACCATCTCTTGCAGAGCTGTGAGGTCAATCAGAGCAGAAAAAATGTCCCCAAAGGGATAGCTCTTCATCAGTCAGGGGCACACATGCAGCAGGGACTCTGAGTCAGCCCAGAGCAGGGCCCTGGCTCTACCTCCACTCCGTGTAAGACAGTGGGCAGATTACATCACTTGTCTGTGGCTCACTTGCATCATCTACAAAACAGACATCTAGCTCGCTTAGTTTTGTGGAAATGAAATTCCATACCATAAGGTATGGAAAGTATTCAGTACTATGCTCAATACTTGGAATCTCTCAATTTTCTTTTCTTCCCTAAATTCAGGGTAACACTGTAAGGGAGGGTCAAAAGCGGGGAGAGCAACTGATTTCAAAGACTGGGATCGTGGGAATTGAAGCACAGAGAGGTCAAGAAAATCATCCCAGATGACACAGCTCAGCTGGGATTAGAACCCAGATTGTCTGGCTACAGAGTCTACACTCATAAACACTATGCTTTACTGATTTGTCTGAGGGCAGGGTGTGAGTTGAATACTAGAAGTGGGAAGGTGATGAAATAGGTTCTTTGCAAGGCAAGAACTCAGAAATGCATTAACTATGGTCCAAAGCAGAGCAGGCAGGGGTGGGAGTGAAATGGAGGCATGGACAGGAGGGATGTGACAATGGAGGAGTGTGAGGACTGGGGAAGGCTGAGGGAGAAGGGGAGAAGGAAGAAAGGATCAGTGGGGATTTGTATTTGGCAAGCCTGTGGCTGGTTTTTGGCATGTATAACTTAGGGCCAGAGAGCAAGGTTTGCAGAAAGATGACGACACAAATCTTTAAAATATCCATTAAGTCACCAAATACTTAAGAAACTCCAGCTACATATAAGCTCCACCACCTCCAATTAGGCCTTAAGTATGGCTCAGAAATACCTAAGGAGCTCTCTGTTAAAATCCTAGCACTCAGACCTTACTATAGACAATTAAGTCAATATCTCTGGGGGTGAAGCTATGGGCGTTGGTATTTTTTAAAAAATTCTAGGTGATTTTAATATGCATTCAGAGTTGAGACCCCTGGAATTCATTATCTCATTTAATTCTTACAGCATCCTTGTAAGGTTCTATTATTATTATCTCAGAGAGGCTAAGAAACTGCTCAGAAGGAGCAGAGCCAGGGTTTAAACTTCAGTCTACGTGCCCGCAAAATCCATCCTTTCTGCCACTATGCAAGCTTAGAGCATAAGGGAGTCTTAAAGGTTGTCCTGTTCCATCGCCTCCCATTTTGCACAGGAGAAAATCGAGGTCCCAGGATTGGAAGTGAATTGTCAGAGGTCACCCATACCAGTCATGTCAGAGTCCAGACTCCAACCTGCCTCTCCTGGCCCTCCGCGCAGACTTCATTCTTCCCAGTCAGGCTGCATTCTCTTTTAGACTAGAATATTGATCCAAGAAGTAGTGAGGGAAACCACCCGAGAGTAAGACAGTGCTCCCTCCCTCCCAAGGCTGGAAAGACAGGCACCGTATTTCAGGGAGGTAGTGAGAAAAGGAGTCCCAGCTGGCCACCTCCTCATGTCTGCACTATAGCTCCAGCTCAGTGACAGCGAAACCCCTTATTAAGCGGCCTGTGCCATCTCATCTCCTGCCCTTGCTGAACTTACACAGCTCATGTTGTAGAGATTAGGGGAAAAAAATTCCTCAACCCCGAGGCAGAGCAATAACAACATGGAAGCCAACGGGGAAGGCAGTTCGTTGTGTTGGCTTGAAAAATAACGAAGGTGACATTTAGGGCTGCTCTGGCCTCCCTGTCATGGAGTCTCATCATTAATTTAACCATCTCTGTTACAGACAAACTTCCTAGTCAGTCTTGGAGTGGGGGTGGGGGCTTCCTGTCCTCTGTGGCCCATTAAAGATGTAGGGGTCTTCTTTTATTTCCCTCTGTCCCCCCAGTCACCTGAAATCTAGTCTGTCCAATTCCTGGTGCTCACATGACATTTCTTCAGGAGAGCATAATTGGCTGTTGTTGACGGGGAAAGGTGGGGAGAAAAGGCAAGAAGGGTCCGCTACACATCAACGCTCTGCCTGGCTGATAGATGCTATTTATTGAAAGCCCACGATGGACCACTCACTCATTCATACATTAATTCATTCAATAATTAATTACAAGTAACTCATTTGTGTCAGACACTGTACTAAGTGATGAACATGCTATTTGATCCAAACAGGCATGACCCCTGTCTTCTTGGAGCATAGAGTGTAGTGCTGCCCAACACAGTGGTCACAAGATTCAGGTGGCTTCTTAAATTCAAATTGATTTAAATTACATATAATTAAAAATTCAGTTTCTTATTTGTACTAGCCACATTTCAAGTGCTCAATAGCCACATGTGACTAGTGACTGCCATATCGGATAGACAGAAAACAGTTCCATTGTCACAGAAAGTTCTATCAGACAGCACTGGCCTAGTGGAACAGGCAGACACTTTCTATATATTCTTGCCTCTACCCCTCATAGATCCTTTGGAGATAGGTGTTGTTTCCCCATTTTAGAGAGGAGGAAACAGTGATCAGTTGGTCAATTTGGAGCCAGGATTTGAACCCACGTTTGTTCTACTCCAAAATCTGTAAGTAACAGAAAGCTACCAGCATCAAAGCTACAGGTAGCAAAGTGGTTAAAAGAATATGTTTTGCAGGCTGGGTACAGTGGCTGGCCTGTAATTCCAGCACTTTGGGAGGCGAAAGCGGGTAGATCACTTGTGCTCAGGAGTTCGAGACCCGCCTGGCCAACATGGCAAGACCCCTTCTCTACTAAAAATACAAAAATTAGCTGGGCATGGTGGTGCATGCCTGTTATCCCAGCTACTTGACAGGCTAAGTCAGGAGAATCACTTGAACCCAGGAGGTGGAGGTTGCAGTGAGCTGAGATTGAGCTGAGATCATGCCACTGTACTCCAGCCTGGGCGACAAAGATTCTGTCTCAAAAAAAAAAAAACAAAAACAAAAACAGAAAAACATGGTGTGCAGTCTACTTACCAAAGTCTAAATATTAATATGGCTCAGGTTTTGTTAACCTCTCTAAGCCTCAGTTTCCTCATTATATAAGGACAGTCATATAGTCACTTCATATTAAGGTAGAAATGAGTGGTGAGATAATATATGTGTGCATGATGCCTGAAATGGAGAAAGTCCTCAATGCATGGTAGCTGTTGTTTTTGATGAGAAAGCTGAGCTCAAGATAGGAGAATTAACAACAGCAGTTTAGGACCAGAACAAGATTAGTCCAGAAATCATTTCTTTGGAAAACTTGAGAAGACAAAAATTAAAACCACTGAAGAACATAGAGAGTGGGCTCAGGATTTTGAGCATTGTATTATCTACTACAATGTTATAAAATCACCAAAACCTAGGATCTTAAAACAATAAACATTAATTATCTCACTGTTTCTGAGGTTCAGAAATTGGGGAACAGCTTAGCTGGGTAGCCCTGGCTCAGGATCTCTTGCAAGGTTGCAAAATAACTGTTGGCTGGGGCTGCATTATCTGAAAGCTTGACTGGGGCAGGAGAATCAACTTGCAAGAGGATTTAGTGATCAGGCTATTGGCAGGAGGCCTTGGTTTCTCTTGGGCTATTGGTGATCATCCTGGATCTTTGCCACATGGGCCTCTACGCAAGGTTCCCCAAGTACTCTTAAGAATGGCAGCTGGCCTTTCCAAGGGCAAGAGGCCCAAAGGAGAAAGAAATAAAAAGAGAGGGAACAAAAATAAGAGTGCAGAGAGAGAAGGAGCACCCAGTCTTTTTATAATGTAATTTCACAAATCACATACTATCATTAATGCCATATTCTATTTATTAGAAACAAGTCACAGGGCTGGGTATGGTGACTCACACCTATAATCCCAGCACTTTGGGAAGTCAAGGTGGATGGATCACTTGAGGCCAAGAGTTCAAAACCAGCCTGACCAACATGGCAAAACCCCATCTCTACTAAAAACACAAAAATTAGCCAGGCTTGATGGCGCATGCCTGTAATCCCAGCTACTCAGGAGACTGAGGCATGAGTATCACTTGAATGCAGGATCCAGAGGTAGCAGTGAGCTGAGATCATGCCACTGCACTCCAGCCTGGGTGGTAGAGTGTGACTCTGTCTCAAAAAAAAAAAAAAAAAAAAGGAAAAGAAGAAAATCACAAAGTCCAGTCCAACCTGGACTAAGAGAGGATTTATACTCCACATCTTGAAAGGAAGAGTATGGAAGAATTTGTGGACATATGTTGAAACTACCACAAACATGAACTGGGCTGAGTGCCCAGAGCTCCCTTTGAGCAGAGAGCATGGATGAGTCCACCAGAGTTGAAGCACAAAGGCTAGGTATATATATACCATTTTACTATCCAGGAGCTCTGGGTCAGACCTAGAGGGTATTAAGATGCCTGATCCTGTCAGAGGAGGAAATTGGCACCAGTGGGACATATCTGTGGTAGAGATGCACATACGTGGGACTGGGCAGGGAAGGAGGGTGCATTATCTGTATTTTAATAGGATATGACACTCAGTACCCATACAACCTTTCTTCTAATTGGGGTGTTGTGTTTGGAGAGGTGGGGACCAGAAATACTTCTACTGAGAAACATTTCCAAAATTGCATTGTTTTTTATTTCTGGCCAGAACTGAATTCCTGTCTCCCTTCCTTCACTTGGCATCAGGTTGAATAGTGAGAAGGAGAAGGAAGAAATGAATAGTTACTGAACACTTACTATGCCATTTTATTTATTTCTCATAACTATCTTATCAGTTAGGTGTCACAAGCAGATTATTAGAAAGAGGGTCCCTTCCCATGCATGTGTGTAGCTGTCCATAGTCCTGAATCTCATTGTTCTCTGAGTGGGCTCCACCCAGACCGTGTGTGTAATGATTCATGGGAGCTACGGGGAAAAAACATACTGGCCTTTCAATTTAGATATTTAAATGTAAAAACTATGAAGGTTTACTAAGATGCAATTTACAGATGAAAACTGATGTTCAGTATTTGTCACCTACTGTTTGTCAGAGATCCTGGAGAAAGTGTAAGTGCCCCATGGTGCAGAAGAGCCACCCATAACACTCTCACTTCATGTCTGGCTTTCAACATTTTATGGTTGATTAGGGATGACTTGTGCCCAGTCAAGTAGAGTTACAGATTATATTATTTAAAATACTACAGCTGAGAAAAGATTATGAAAACCTTCTGTATCAGCCAGAGGTTCACTGGTTATCCCAGTGGGCTGGGTACTTAAAAGAGTCTTCAGTGTAAGCAAGCATTTTTCTTCCATTAATAAATTATTTTAAATTACTATTTATTTTTATCTCACGCTTTTTAAAACTTCATCTTAAAAATGTCCACTTCTGTATGTTTTAGAAAGAAAATACTAGTACAGAAGTTAACTGTGTACTGTGTTAATATAGAAATATATATACATCGGTACTAGAAGCTCAAAATTTTTACTGCCAGTAGAGGAATATGATCAAAAAAGAGTGAAAACCACTGCCTTAGAGTCTAGTCCTTTCTTTTACGGTGATTGAAACTTGCTCTCATTCTTTTGAAGCAATTAAAAGTAAGGAAAAGGCAGGGGTAGTTAATTAAAAGTTAGGTAGTTAGAGAAAGCAAAAATGGAGACACAGAAGAGATGAAGGCTTTGGAGGGCCAGCACTACTCAGGGATGGCCCAGGAGAAAGCAAGAGAAAAATCTGTCTGAAGCTGTTTTCACATAATCACAGTAGCCAAGGACAAAACCACAGTCAACCCCAGCTAGCCTACTAAGCAGCTAAAAAAGGGTCAGAAAGGTACACGTCAAAGGATGCGGAGCCAGCAAGTGTGGATATGAACAACGGTGGTTCTGTGAGCACCCCAAAGAGTACCGATGAAGGCGCTGAACTCTCTCCGTGGCTAAATTATTCCCAACCGCTCCTGATTTTTTTCTGTTTTTATTTTCTATCCTGATGAGAAATGCGCAGATTTTCACCCTGTCTCAGGACAAATAGAACTTTGACATGTAGTTCACAATTTATGTAACTGATTTCATATCCTTCTGCCAGTTGTATCATGTTTCTGACAATTACAAATGTTTCTCTCCTCACTCCAAGGAATTGTGAGGCATCCACAATCATGCTGCTATCCCTTGTATGCTGCAGTCTGGGTGCTATTACTTCCATCTGACGCTGCAGGCAAACAACTGAGGCTGAGAGGCGTGATGTTACTTACCCAAGGACCCTGGGGGTAATTGGCAGAGACAGGACTGGGATCCACGTCGATCTGAGAAGGTACCTTAACTAAATTCTTTTCTGTATTCTAGGTGTTAGTCTGGATACCCTCAATCCCAAGGCATCTCAACCAGTAGCAATTTTTAGAGGTTCAGGGTATCCCCAAGTTGTTCTCAAAACTTCAAAAGTCTCATTAAAATGGCACGATACAGGGTTTTGCTTTGTTTTTTTTTTTTTAATGAATAGTGTTTGTATTGGATGAAGTCTTTCAAAGGTGGAGTTAATGATGCAAGAAAATCAGATATGTGGTCAGCAGTGGTCAGAATATGGGGAGCCATTGTTTAGATTTTCACCCAGAAGACAAAGAGCCCACATTAAATCTCTTTAACTTTAACAGCATACAACTTGGCCAGACTGTTTACTAAGCAGGTAACCTCAGGCTGTTCATTTGACCTATGTGCTTCAGTTTCCTCCTCTGTAAAACAGGGATGAAGACAGACATACCCGAGTGTTATTGTAAGGACTGAAAGAACTGAAACATGTACAGAACTTAAAACCGTGCCTGACACATAGTAGGAAGTCAGGGACAACTGTTGTTCTTATTGCTGTAACCTCAGCTTCCTTGTCTGTAAAATGGGGGTGGTTTATATACTATCAACCTCATAGGATGATTTTAAGACTCAAATGAAATGGTGAAAAAGTCCTTCATAAGCAATATCATGCTCTGCAGATGAGAAAGTATGCTGTAATTTTCACTCCTATGTCTCACATATGAAACAAGTCTAAGAACAGTGTATTCCAGCCAAGAAATTAAAAGCTTTGTTCCTTTGGAGTCAGAGTGTGTCCCTGCACAGATCAATGTTGCTGAAGTGAAAAGAGAGAGATTTAATTACCTTGAGCCTTAGTGCCTTCCCCACCGAGAGCAGAGAGTTCCTGGTGAGAGGAGTAGCTGAGTGCGGAGCTGACAGGTCGTCGTATGAGTGCCTGGGGACTCCTAGACATAAGCTCCGTCACCTTCCTAGGGCCAGACAACTTGACAAGGGAAGAGCTGGCTCCAAGGAGAAGGTGTGAACCTGTGTCTTTGAAAGGCCATGATCTGTGATGAAATCTGTTCGAGTGTGGCACCCGGGGAGAATGAGGCTAAGGCTGCCTTCCTGGCCCTTGCATGGCTGTGTGTAAATCTTCATGTTCAAGGCATATGGTGTTTGCATACACTGGTATCCACATTCTAAGGGGTATGCGCACCCACATACTGAGTCTCACATGCATAAGGTCATATGCATGCTTGAGAGTCTGTGTGTACATGTATCTGTGGCCTGGGCACAATCTGCATGCATAAATGGGTTTGCATGTGAATGCTGCTTCTATCTCCATGGGCAAAAATGTGCATCTGTGTCTCTGCACTTGGCCTGGTGGACACGTACAGATGTGGATGGCGATATGGACCCACCTGTGTGAGTCCATGGCATCACAGATGTACGAATTCTGTACATGTCCTTGCCATGTGTTTCAGTAGAGTTTGAGAATCTAAGACAGGCTGTAGGGTTGTCCACCGGGACCATTTGTGGAGCTGGGTCTCCAAGATTATGGTTGAATGCCCCAAAGCTAGGAAGAGATAGGAAGGTTTGCATGAGAGAAGCTGAGCTCACAGCTCCAAGCAAATGGATCCTGTATCCAGCCATAGGGGTCAAGGAAGACCAGATACTAAAGGACAGGAGGTGCAGAGCCTGGGCTGTCAAGAGGAGAGTTGAAGAGCAGGGAAGAACACACTGCAGAAATGTGGAAGCAAAGTGCTCTGGCCACCGATCCACAACTGCCAAGCAGGCACAGGCAGAACAGGATTTTCGTCGTTTAATTAGAGATGCTTCCTTAAAGGTATCATACCAGCTGTATCGTGTGTATGCATGGAAGACATCAGTGTGTGTATTGTCGTGTATACACTGAGGTCTGTGTTTGTACAGGTCCTTCCCGGGGCTTGACATATGATGTGATTGCACTTCAAGGATTTCCACTATTACTCGGACAGCATTTAGACAGCACTTACTGTGTGCATGATGTGTTTGGGAGAGAATGGAATGAAGTGGGATCATGTCCCCTGTTCTTGAGGTTTTTATATTCAAAATGGGGCCAGAAACAGAGAAATATGCAATGCAGAGAAAAACTATAAGCAGCATAAAAGGGTAGGAATTCTGCCTAGACTTGTGTTTGAGCCTGAATTTGGCCTTGTACTAGCTGTGTGGCCTTGTGAATGTTATTTAACTTCTCTGAGTTCCTTTTCCCTCATCTATCAGACATAGCATCATTATAACACCAAGATATAGCACTAGGTTGCTGTGAGAATTAAAGGAAGTAATATATCAAAGGACCTAATAAAATATAAAGTACAAAGCAAATACGATGGATGTGGGCTTGCTCAGGCAGGCTCCTTGGAGGAGAAGGTGAGAACTGACCAGGGTGATGGGCAAAGCTAACCCGAGCCCAGGAGAGGATGCGACCATCCTAAACTCCGTATCTGGCAACCCTTGCCCTCACACCTCAGCAGTATCCAAACACCATGCTTCCTCTAATCACTGCATATCGGGGCAGGAGAGGACCTTAGAAACTTGAATCTAACCCATCATGTTGCTAAGGCAGAAACAGACTCAGAAGAGCTCATCGAAGCCTTTCCAGAAGTTTGCAGCAGTAGCTGACACAGTGTGAGGCACTATGCTGGTGCCTCACATTCTCGGCCTGGGTTATTGGCTGAGCTGTTGTTAACCAATACGGTATCTTTATCAAATAAGAAAAGTACCCGCCTCTGGACAGGTGCAGTCCATCAGAAACTCGCATGACAAGCTGTAAGCAATGTTGTGTGAATGCGAACTAGAACACTGTGCCTCCTTCAGGCAAGCACAGCCCCTGAGCCCACCACTGGTCACCCAGTCACAAGGTGGACTGCAGTCCCCCTCTCCTCTCAGGCAAGTGCCCTGCATGACCCTAGAGAGTGGCCCTGGGTTTGAGCCTGGCTAGGGCAGGGGTCAGCCAACATGTAGGCACTGATGATGCGGCAGGAAACAAGACATCGTCCTCACTCCCACAGGAACTCTCAGTTTATTGCAAGAAATGAAAACAACAACAACAAAACATGCAACCAATCATTGTAAAGAGTTCCGTGGGAAAGGGAGGCTACAGGCTCAGAGGAGGACCCCAAACCAAGCCTCAGGATCAGGAGCAGCTTCGTGGAAAGATGGTGAAGGATTCAGGACAGAGCGAGGTGTAGGTATATTTGGCACGCAGCAGCGGTGGGAGTACAGGGCTTTTACATTTTGATGCAGCCTCATCAAACCAATGCATTGCAATGCCCCCTAAATCAAAAACGGATCTATTAAAATAATAATAGGTACCATCTATTGGGCACTTACCGTGTGTTTTAATTCATGTACTTCTGTCACAACCTTAGGAGACAGGAACCGTTATTATCCACACTTTCCCACGAGGAAACTGGGGGGTTCAGTGCCTTGCCCATGATACCCATGGTCAGTGGCAGAAATGGGGGCTGCTGCAAAGCTGTGCCCCTCACCACTACGCGATGCCACCTTTTCTCAGGACTGTTTCCCTTGGCAGAGCCCAGGAACAGGGGCTGAAGCAGAAGCCAGATGTGGAGGGATACCAAACCTAGGGGAATGTGGTGGCCATGGAGAATACTCTTCTCAGATACCTAGCTTCAGGGAGCATGACTGCCCAGCGGTTCCCACAGCTGCTTTCCAAAATCCAGCACAAACACTGTCCTGACTGCCCCTGGCCACCCCCAGCCGATGGAGGAGCAGGGCAGGGATAATAAGGAAGGGCCCTTCCTAGAGACTTGGGACTCCTCTCGTGGGCAACCTTGGCTCCAGGACTCCCAGACAGCCCTGCCAAAGTTTCCGTAGGATTGTCTAAAACACTTCCCACATTCCCCCCTCCCCTCCCTTGCTCCTTCGCCGGGAGTCAGGGCTGCATGGTGGACTTGTGGCTTTTCCAGCCTCCCCCGGTCTCCACATTTTTCCCCACACGCATTTCCTCTAACAGATTTCTTGCATGTTTAATGCTGTCTCGGTTTCTGCCTTCTCGGAGGGCCTGGATTAACACAGATGTGGGTGGGTAGGTCTGTGTGGAAGCAATGTCGGGGCCCAGGGGAGGTCCCTGAAGCCAAGGACTCAGAGCCTGGAAGGCAGATGAATGGGATTCTTGGGAAGAATGCACAAGCGGCGGTCACAGGAAGCCCTGACACTCTGCTCTTTCATCTTCAGGCCTCAGAGAGGCTGCTCTTTCTTGAAAGGGACAATCCTCCTCCCCTGCCAAACAGGCTCCTGTCTTCCCTCCACCTACCCTCACCTGGGTCTCATCTGGAGGTCATTCTTCCAGGAAGCCTTGACATTCTACACGGGTGATGTTTTGCCTCCTTTTACCACCACAGCCCGGTTGACCAGCGCCTGTCCCATAACTGGTCTGTGACTGCAGGGAGTGCCATATTTGTGCATCTAAGCCCCCAGTAGCTGGGGCTTCCTTGTGGTGGGTGTCAGTCTGAGCCATTCATCACTGTATCCTAGTGCCTGGCGCAGTAGTGCCTGGAATGCAGGTGTTGTTCAATGAATGAATACATGAATACGTGAGTGAGTGGCCCCACAGCAGATCCGCAGCTTGCCTTGTGTGACGCAGATACAGTGCCTGGATGCAGTGCCTCCCAGGGGACAAGTGGGACCAGAGAGTCTGATATGAACCTGACCCTGCTAATGAGCAGGTGGGTGGCTCTGGCCATTCTCAAATTCGCTGAGCGTTAGTTTCCTTATCTGTGAAAAGCAGTGATAATGCTGAACTCTCCAAGTTGTGAGGATAATGCCAAACTTTTTGCCTGAAACATGTAAGTGGCTGCCACTGTAACAGGAACTCAAACACGTCAGGCCCTCTGGCCTGGCCCCCAGCTGCCCCACTGCAGACCTATTGCCCATACGTAGCAGCGCTCAAACAAAAGCACAACGTCTGCTTTTTTGATTATATTGAAAAAATAATTACTTAGGCTTTGCCGTCTGCACTACCTGCCATCTCTCTCCCCAGTCCCCGTTTTCTCTTCTCCTGATTATTAAAAACATAATAAACACATATTGCTCCCTGGCTACTGTCATAGCCACTGGGGATTAAGAAATAAGGAGATGAGAGTCTTTTTTCTTAGAGCTTGTGGTCCAGTGAGGGTTGGGGAGAGAAAGAGAATAGAAACAAACATAAAAATAAATAATTGCTATTTGGTGCAGTAAAAGCCACAATAGAGTAAGACTCAACTGCTGGCATGTGACAACATATATCCGAAATTTCCCAGAACATAGCCAATTTCAAATTATTTTATTATTTTTCACTCGAGGCAATTTGTTGGGTATGATTTAATATGTTTTAAATTTTTATTATGAAATACTTCAGGCATATAAAAAGCAGAGGTATTATGAACAACTGTGTACCAACCACGCAGTTTAAAATACAAAACCTGTTTGCATTTTTCTTTTTCTCCTCAGTGGTAACCTCTCTCCTGAATTTGGGTTTATCTTTCATTAGTGTGTTTCTGGTTTTTTGTTGGTTTGTTTTCGTTTGTTTGTTTGTCTGTTTTGAGACGGAGTCTCTCTCTGTGCCCAGGCTGGAGTGCAGTGGCGTGATCTCAGCTCACTGCAACCTCCACCGCCCGGGTTCAAGTGGTTCTCCTGCCTCAGCCTTCCTAGTAGCTGGTACTGCAGGTGTGCGCCACCACATTCGGCTGATTTTTGTATTTTTAGTAGAGACAAGGTTTCACCATGTTGGCCAGGATGGTTTCAATCTCCTGACCTCGTGATCTGCCCTCCTCAGCCTCCCAAAGTTCTGGGATTACAGGCGTGAGCCACCGCACCCGGCCCTTAGTGTGTTTTTATGCTTTTGTCACATATGTACTCATCTACAAATTATATATGACATTGTTTCACAAGTTTTAAAACTTTGTATAAATGTTACATACTGTAGGTATCACTCTGCAACATTTTTGTTTTTGCTCAACATGTTTTTAAGATGTATGCATGTTGATACCTATATCTCTAATTCATTCATTTTTGACTGCCATATAGTATTCCATTGCAAGATGATATCATAGAATTGATCTGTTTCCCAGGTGACAGACATGTGGGTTGGAGAAACAGAGTCACCGTGTCTTTCCATTAGCATTCTTCAGGAAGTAGACACCAAGATGGGATTAGCTGTGCATGAGATGTATTGGAGAAGCTCTTGTGCATGACAAAGGAGAGGATCAGGAGCAGGCAGGGAGAGCCTTCAGACTATGATGTGGGTCTGACATGCGAGAAAGGAGAGTGGGAAAGAAGGAGAAGGAAGTAGGAAGAGCTGTGACTACAGTGCAGTTGTAAGAAAGTTTTGGCCAGATCAACAGGGAGTCCTCATGCAATAGTCATCCATGACACCATCTCATGTGCAGCAGGAATGGCCCAGCTCTAGTGCCCCTGCTATATTCAGTTACTATGGGTCTGAAGGTGTGGCAGCTAGAGCATTTGTCAGTCATGCACTCCACAGAGGACTCACTTGAAGAGTGATCTGAGTGGTACCCCTCCATGGCTGCTACACTCTATATTTATCCTCTATCTTATGAAAAGAAAAGTGAGATGTTAGAGAAGGTTATCACAGGACAGTGTCATTAAAGCTGGGTCTTAAGGGACTGTCGCAGGCATCATTGCTGGCCAGCAGTCACAGCAAGTCCCTTTCATTTATTTTTTGTATCTATGTTGAGCTCTGCTGCCAGGAATCTGCCATCAATGATCCAAGAGGCTCCATGGTAAGGCTTTGGAATCATACAGACCTGAATTTTATTCTCACCTCAGCCATTTGGGCATTGCATAACATTGCATAAGTCTTTTCACTGATGTAGGTCTCACTTTTGTTATCTGAAAAATGAGGATGGCCAGACCTATCTCATGCAGTTGTTATGGGGATTAAAAACATGGTGTAAGCATAGAGTCTGGCACCCACAGTAGGTACTTTAAAAAAAAATGTTAGTTCCTTCCCCATCCCACTATGACATTATTGGGGAAAAGAGATCTATTCTTACATGTAGTAATTTTTCTCAAACTGATAAATGTTAAAAAATTTAGGGTCTTAGTTCTGTAAACTCCAGTTATCTATAGCAATCGGGGTGAATCAGAATGATATCCACTGAACCTTCTAATTCACACCCATCACTCTTTCTAAAGCAGCAATTTGTGATTAATCTCACTCGAGGGCTAAATCAGTCCCAAGCGCTTCCAAGGCACTTGATAAAGAAGCTCTGTGATTTATAGCAAACACCATTATTGAGCGGTGGCAGGGAGAAGCCATTGGGGATTTGTCTTGCTGGAAACTCTCTCTGTTGGAGCCATTTCTTCTATTTTCCTGGGTGAGAGCTCAATTTATTTCAAAATAGATGGATGGAGGTCCTTGGTGAGGTAGGAGGAAGAGAGGACTTAGACAATTTTTAAAAATAAATTATAATACTTAATATTTTAAATTTGTGAAATTCTTTCGGCTTACACAGACATCAGGACTTGACAGAAGGCTAGGCATGTAGTAGGCCTTCCATAAACGTTTGTAGAAGTGTATGATCATCTCATTTACTCTTCACAGCAGCCCCAAGAAGTACACTGAGGCCATTATTCCCATTTGAGAAAGAGGGAATTTGAGGTTGGCAGGTACGAAATAGCAAAGCTGGGACTTTCTCTTTATTTATTTATTTTTATTTTTAATTTTATGTATTTATTTATTTTTGAGATGGAGTCTCACTCTGTCACCCAGGTTGGAGTGCAGTGGTGCAATCTTGGCTCACTGCAACCTCTGCCTCCCAGGTTCAAGTGATTCTTGTGCCTCAGCCTCCCAAGCAGGTGGGATTACAGGTGTACAGCACCACACCCAGCTACTTTTTGCAGTTTTAGTAGAGATAGGGTTTTGCCATGTTGCCCAAGCTGGTCTTGAACTCCTGACCTCAAGTGATCCACCTGTCTCAGTCTCCCAAAGTGCTGAAATTATAGGCATGAGCCACCGCACCTGGCCAGAGCTGGGACTTTCATGCAGATCCAGGCCTGATCCTTACCCTTCACCATGCCATCCCCCTCAGTGGTCCAGGAGCAGCACTGTCAAACCCATTCCTGCAGCACAGATGTCTGAAGCACTGTCTCATCACCAAACTGGAAGTCTGGTTAGCCAAGACTGCAGTTTCTTTTTTGCCTATTCTTTGTGCCCATGCGGTTCTATTCCAGAGCACATTTATGATACATTTGCGTCTCGCACACGGTCCGTCTTCCTGACTCCTGTCTACTTAGAGCCTGGCTCTCCTTCCAGTGACCTTTATGAATGGCTGTCTTATCTTTGCTTGAGCTTCTCCTATGACTGAGAACTCCCTACTCGGCTGCCCAATGTCAAGAGCTCTTCTTACTTGATTGAACCAACCTATTGCCCCTGGAATGTAATTCCCCTGGACTGTACAGACTTGGATCCAGGCAGAATCGTAGCAGCAAAAGTTTATTAGGCCTTCCCACTTATGAGCTGTGTGACAGAGGGGAAGGGATTTCATTTTTTTAAGTCCTGGTTTTCTCAATTATAAAACAGAACCAATACTATTTTATCAGTAGGAAAACTTGTAGGTGCAAGTAAGAGAATACCAAATTAATAGTGGCATAAATAATAAAGACATTTAATATCTCACTTCACAAGAAGTTTTGAGGCAGGCAGTGCCAGCACCACCCCAGCAACCCAGTGCCACTGGGGTTCTCGGGTTCTAGGTTGGTATCCCGGGGATTTCCCCCCCATCATATCTTCACACAACATTTGGAAGGCAAGGATAAAAGACATAGGTAAAAACAAACAAGCAAAACAGACTTTTCTGTGACCTCTCTCTTCTCAGGGAGGAAAATATTCGCTATTCTTGGAAAGTACTTGACTTTGCTTTCTTTCTTATTCATCAGATATAGCTACACACCCGTTCCTAGACCTGGTCCTGGCTTAGGTGATAGCATTACATAATTGACTTAGACATTCATGATGTCTCGGGCAGGGCACACTGCCACCTAAACAAAATGACGGTTTGCAGAAAAAGAAGAGGAAGAGTGGCTGTTGGTTGGTGATATGGTTTGGATCTGTGTCCCCATCCAAATCTCATGTCGAATTGTATGTAATCCCCAATCCCCTTTTTGGAGGTGGGGCCCAGTGGGAGGTGACTGGATCATGAGGCAGGTTCTGATGAGTGGTTTAGCACTATCCCCTCTGTGCTGTTCACGTGATAGTGAGTGAGTTATCACAAGATCTGGTTGTTTTAAAAGTGTGTAGCACCTCCCCCCCGCCCTGCTCCCACCATCTGAGGTGCCTTGCTCCCCTTTGCACTTGTGCCATGATTTTAAGTTCCCTGAGGCCTTCCCAGAAGCTGATGCCACCATGCTTCCCGTACAGCCTGGAGAATCATGAGCCAATTAAATATAGTTTCTTCAGAAATTAGTCCAGGTATTTCTTTTAGCAATTCAAGAACAGACTAATACAGCTGGGCAACAACAGCATTATTGGATAATATATGCAAAGTGTTTAGTAGAGTTCCCAACACCTTCTGCTTCATAAATGTTGACTATTACTATTGCCTAGTATTATCATAAACTTTCATAAAAAGTAACCGGGGTCCCTCTGATCATCTCTTCTCCACCTAGGACTTCTGTTCACCTTCAATTATGCCCTACCTTGATAGTCACGCTCCTTGGAAGAAAAAGACACCCTGGGTAGGGCTATCTTATTGCCTAATCCCATGGAGTGTTACTCACGCGTTACTCCAGGAGAATGTACCCTCTGGAGGTGTGACTGCCAGCCTCAATCCTGAATAGGAGTAAAATAGTTCTTCCTCATCTGTCTTCACTACTTCATCTTATCTGAGATGTGGCCTCCCCTCATCCTTGGTATATTTGGTCCTGATATAACTTTATAGTTTTTATTTTGTTGTATTTTTGTCATTGGCACTTTTCATAAGTCTTGCTTAGAAACTTAGCCTGAATCAACTTTTCAACATCATGGGTAAAAGAGGGAGAGGCGGTTCCCTTCAAGTGAGTCAGTGACCAATTGTGGCCCCTGAGCTTGACCATGGGTGCGCTATCTGTCCTTCTTAGGTCAGTGGTGATGTGGGGAGGGGGCCTCCCCAGCTATGCTGGGACATTTGAAATAGTTCAAAGAAAGAGACCTCACCAGTAGAGGACAGAAAATCCAAGGTGGGTAATGGCTGGTTATTACTTAAAGCTATCTTGAGTAAAAAACAAAAGACTGATGAAAATCCTTTTTTATACTTGTCTCTTGAAGTTCTCTGCCTTACAAAAGAATCTCTTAAATAAATGCAGTCCTGGCAAGAAGTGAATATGCTCTCAGGCTTTGGCCCCCAAATTTTCCTTTGTAAATCACGTGTGGAAGTAGGTGGAGCATATACCACAAAGCAAGAAGCAAAGAGCAGCAGCTAGCAGTGGCCATCACCATGTGCCAGGCCCCTACAGGCATAAACCCATTGCCTTCTAAGGGTGCTCTATGGGCAGGTGCTATAGAAGATTTGTTAAGAGAGGAAGTAGTTCCAGGAAAACAAAGTAATTTAAATGACATTTCCCCGCACCACACTGTATTGCCATGCTTTACAAACCATCCAGCCAGCCAGAGCCAACCTCCCAATGCTTAATGCTTCCAAATGGCATTTCATCTGGGACCCAAGAGCTTGCGAGGCCCAGGTAAGTCTTACCTGGGAAGTCTGAGTCAAGTCACTCAGACCCTCTGGGCTCGATTTCCTCATTCATAAATAACATGGGACAATTTTATCTGCCTCATAGAATTGTTGCGGGAGTCAAGCGAGCTACTGCATGTCAAGTGCTTTCAGAGCTTGGTTTGTAAGAGGTCTCAGTAATGAACGGTGGCCATTATTATTGCTTTTGTTACTGCTCTTATTGTTAGGAATTTGATCTTACCAAGCCCTAATGACCCCATCTCCAGAACAGTCTGACCCAAGGACACTCTGCAGAGAAAGTCTGAGCACCACCAAGCATGCTTCCCAAGACTGGTGTGTCTTCCCAGCCTGCGTTTCCTTCACATTTCAGCTCCGAAAGATTTCTGTGTTCTGGATGAAGCTGTTGAGCGCTAACTCTGCAATCTGTTCTGGCTGTTCAATAAACTTCTCTTCCCGGACAAGCTGTCACACGCATGTAAATATCACTTTATGCCTGGACTTTGATTTCTGAGTCAAACTTCTACTTCATGGTGGCTTTTAGGGTCATTCCCAATCCAGAGCCTAGGAATCACCAATAAAGTATCAAGCTTTCCTGTGGAGTGTGGATGAAAAAGATGAGGATGAAAGAGCTCCTGCCCTCAAGGAGCTTTCAGGACAATAGCCAGCTTGCAGCACAATGGGGTAGCTGCAGTAATACAGCTCTTTCCATTGCCACAACATACAAGTGATGATAAACTCAGCTTTCGAGAGGCTTAGTGACTTGGTGGATCTCACAGCAGGTAAGGAAGGCAGGATGTGAACTCAGATCTTCTGACCTTGAATCCTCAGTGGTTTCCTAAACTATAGGTTTATGCAAAAGTAATTGCCTTTTAAAAAGTGCCATTTAAAGGTAATGACAAAAAAAAAAAAAAAAGCAATTACTTTCGCACCAACCTAATAGTTCCCCCTGGGAGAAGGAGTTGGTTCATTGTGATGAGCTCAAGTCAAAGCTGGTGGCCCATGTCACTTTAGGTAGCTATTAGGGTCCAAAAAGTGTCCTAACCTCTGTGTCGCCAAGGGTCAACTGTATGTTCCTGAGGCTGCTGGGCCTGTTTCATGAATACCTTTTAGTTAGTTGATTGGCTCATTGCAAAGGGAGCTGGTGTTGAGAGATGAGATCATGGAAAGTTTCAGGGACTATGGAGCAGGATAAATGCTCTAGGCATGCGAACAAAGCGAAGATCCTAAATAAATGTTTCCCACATTGCCCTGCCAATTGCTCTCATTTCTTGTGTGTGAAGGGAGGCGTATTAAAGACAGTGAAAGCCTTTGAGTCTCACAGACCTAGCTAAAGTCCTGGACTACTGTGTGACCTCGGTAAAGTTACACAGTCCTGTGAACCCCCATTCTCTTATCTGTAAATTAGGAGAATAAAACATGCCTCACAGGGTTGCTGTGAAGATTAAAAGGAGGGAAAAGTTGTAGAATCTTGCCTCAGTAGGGCTCAACAAATACTAATTCCCATTTTCCCAGTCCATCATCTGGCGAATGGATTGGTGATTCCAGGAAAAGACTGGCCTTATTTCGCCGGATTTAAACATTAGAATGTAGAAATTGAAGGAAATCAGGAACAATCTCCAGACAGGAGCCGTAATGGATTAATAGAGTTAGGTTAATTATTATTAGTAGTAGTAGTATTGAGACTGAGTCTTGCTCTGTCGCTCAGGCTAGAGTATAGTGGCATGATCTCGGCTCACTGTAACCTCTGCCTCTCCTGGGCTCAAGTGATTCTCCTGTCTCAGTCTCCCGAGTAACTGGGATTACAGGCACCTGCCATCATAACCACACCTGGCTAATTTTTGTATTTTTAATAGAGACAAGGTTTCACCATGTTGGCCAGGCTGGTCTCAAACTCCTGACCTCAAGTGATCGGCCTCCCAAAGTGTTGGGATAACAGACGTGAGCCACTGTGCCTGGTTGAGTTAGGTTAATCAAACACACACACACACACACACACACACACACACACACACACACACGCAAACTAAAACAAAACATGCCATGTTACGAGGTGATTAACAGGAATTTCATCCTTCACATGTATACCTATGCTTAAAATGGATATTTTTACCATCTGTCATAGACTATTAAAATGGGTGCTTTTAAATAAGGGAAAAGAGGTATTCACCCTGCTATTCACAAGTGAAGGGTGGAGGGAAGTGCACATTTTTCATCCTCACTTCCTATGAGATTTGTTCAAGGAAGTGGCAGTACATGGAGGAAGAGGACGGACTTTGGAGTCAGAAGATGAGAGGGTTTGAACCAGTTCTGCCATTGAGAGGTGAGTAGTGCTGGACACACATTGACTAATATTTTTGAGCTTCAGTTTCCAGGTAAGTGGAGGTAACAGCTCCCTTTCCAAAGAATGCAGTATTGCAGAAAGAACACTGGATTACAAATCAGTGAATTCCTTAGTTCCAATCCCATTTCAGCCATTTACTTGAATGCATACTTGGATCACTTGCCTAATTCCTCCAAGCTTTAGTTTTCTCCCCTATGAGTAAATAATGCCATTTGTCCTTTCAATTTCATAGGCTGGTTTTGAGGATATAATTCAGCACAAAACAAGACAAAACAAACAAAAAAACCTTGTAAATAGTAAAGCAAATATGCTAATGAAAATCTGCTATCATATCAATATAAAATTTAAGCTACTTTTTTTATCAGATTAAATGTCATTTCAGATAAAATTCTCAAGGGATCTATCTTGTTTCTTTGCCTACTGAAAGGATAAACATTAGGTTTTAATTCTAGTTCTGGCACTTACTTCGTAAGCCCTGTGGTTGCATATCTCCCACCATGCAGTAGTCATTCTCTTTGAGTGGTGTTGACTCGTACCCATTCTCAGCTCCAATGGTGGATCCTGATAAGTCCAAGCCAATCGAGATAATGCCATCCCCTGCCAGGCGATTGCTTCAGGGGTGGTTAGAGTGTTAAAGGCTTTGCTTCAATAGTTGGGGTGTGAGTCAGTCACACATCCAGCTGGATGTGAAAGCATGCAACCCTGGGAGCTGCTGGCAGCCATCTTGATATCACCAGGGAACAGCTGAGAAAGATTGCAAAGAAAAGAGCCCTTGCTCTGACAATTATCATGAGCCCCTGGATTAAACTGTGCCTGAAGCAGCATACTTCTGGGCTTTTCTGTTAGGTTGAGGCAACAAATTTTCTTGGTTGGGTTTCTGTTGGTTTCTCTGTTCTTGCAAGTAAAAAACCTTAAGAAATACACCATGTAACCTTGAGCAACTTCCCTTACCCTCTAAACTTCAGTTTCATGATAACAGGGCATAGTAGAATAGAATGCCTACAATAAATAGGGTCACTGTGGGGTTCGACAGTGCTTGAAAAATGCTTAGCACCATGCATAGTTGATATGGTTTGACTCTGTGTCCCCACCCAAATGTCATTTCAAATTGTAATCCCCATGTGTCAAGGAAGGTAAGTGATTGAATCATGGGGGCAGTTTCCTCCATGCGGTTCTCCTGATAATCAGTGAGTTCTCACCATATCTGATGGTTTTAAGGGGGAGTTTTCCCTGCTCTTGCTCGCTCTTTCTTGCCTGCCACCATGTGAGACATGCCTCTTCCCCTTCCGCCATGATTGTGAGATTCCTGAGGCCTCCCCAGCCATGTGGAACTGTGAGTCAATTAAATCCCTTTTCTTTATAAATTACCCAGTCTCGGGTGTGTCTTTATAGCAGTGTGAAAATGGACTAACAGTACAAAGTATGCATTCAGTATATGGTAACAATTTTTATTACATTTGCAGCTCTAAACTTTGTGTTAAATGCTTTAAGTATATCATTTCACTTGGTCATTGGTCAAGCTAGGAGGACTTTTTTGGTCCCCATTTTACAATTAAGAAATGAAGGTTGGAGAGTTACATTATGTGACTTGTCCAGGGTTCCATAATTACAGAAGCAGAGATTTTACAGAGTATGATTGTTTCTCCTTTTTTTCAATCCTTTGAACAGATGATTATTGTACAGTGTCAATAAAATGTTAGTTGAATGCCTATAATGTGCAAAGCATTATAAGTATATAGCAGTAAATATATATGCTGTCCTTCAGTTTTAGAGGATAGTCTCACACTATCTGAATTATAGAGAAGATCACGTTGAGTTTGTGTCTTGGATTTATTAGCATCATGCTCCTAACAACTAAGTTAACCAGCCTATCATCTAAATCCTATAGGCACATGAAAAGTATTGACATGAACAAAGTAGTTCTGCAACTAAGTGTAGAACATAGAGGTTATTTCCATATAAAATTAAATATATATATATACACACACACACACACACACATACACACACATCTTGTATTTCAACTGCTATTTAATTTCTTCTAAAACATTGAACTGAACTGTAACATTCCTTTTACATTTGATTCCACTGGTATATGGAAAAAAAGTCTTTTTCATATACTATAAAGATATTATCTCTGCTCTTTCTGACATGGTGTCAACTTATATATGTTTCTAGCAAGTCTGAACAACACTATTAGAAGTGACAATGGGATGGAAGAAGAATAGGTCTTTGCTACATTGTTTTCTTAGGAAATCTGCAGGAAAATCTAATGCTGTGTTTTACTGTTTACCTTTAGGTGACATTCTCCAAGTGTCTTTATGTGTTATGGAGTGCCTTTTACAATACTCCAATCACAAGGCGTGTAAAAAATGATTATATGGAGAATAGTTAATGTAAACCTCTTTATGACCAATGTTGTCTTATGTGCAGATCAGGAAATTCCTTACAAGTAATGTATAATAAGCCCTGAGAAACATAAACAGCCTCTGAACTTGTCTTCTTAACATCTAGATATTTTGTCTAAGAAGATTTAATAGTGTCAGGACACATCCCAAATGAGATTTCACAGGCTTTCACAGGCAGGGGGAGAGGTTCTACTCTCCTACACTGCCTCATCTTCAGCTTTTCATGTCAATTTTGATAGAAGGGTCTGAGAGGAGAACCTATAAAATCAACCTGCAGAAAACACAAGTGGTCCCTGATTTCATAATTATGAGATTTTTACTTATATTGAAGCCATATGTGGGGAAGCTAATGAACAACTGAGAATAGCTTGTTCCTTGTCTTGATAGCTTAGTCTTAGATATCTGAGAGTTGTGAAAAAATGGACAGATTTGTAGTCAGACAGATTCAGCTTTGTTCTATCTAGGTGAGAGACATTGGGTATATTATGTAACTTCTCCAAGCCTATTTGTCATTGTAAAGCAAGAATAATAAAAACTAGTAGGGTTATGGAATAAAGATAAATACAGGGCCCCGTTCATAGTAGGTACACAATACAAAGTAGACCCTTTCCTCTTTAATTCTCTAAGAAAATATTTATTTAATATAATGTATTTCAAGAAAAATGTCCTTCTTAGAAATATAACCTAAGCATAACTAGACTTCACTAGTTTGGGAATACAAATATTAAATAACTCGTATTTCCACATTTATATAATGCAGCAAGTTCTGGGCGCCACTGGGGGTGTATCTTGTGCTGCTTCTCTTGTCGTTTTCCTCCAGTCCCCTTGTTGATATCCGCTGCTCAGGAAGGTCAACTTGGGGACAGCGCCTTGCCTCAGCCTCTTTTGATGGGACAGTGCCTTGCCTTTGCCTCTTTTTCTTCTCTGGGAACCCCAGAGATTCCCAAATGGTAATCTCATGGAGCAATCAAATGACACAACCTTGTTAAGACTTCAGTGTACCAGGAACATGCTGTGTCTCTGTGGAAATGCCCTCTTCCCAGTTCTGTTTCTTGCTTTGTCATCTGAACGGCTAACTGTACTTCTTTTGCCTCCCTATGAAAATGTGGCACATATACACCATGGAATACTATGCAGCCATAAAAAAGGATGAGTTTGTGTCCTTTGTAGGGACATGGATGCAGCTGGAAACCATCATTCTTAGCAAACTATCACAAGAACAGAAAACCAAACACCGCATGTTCTCACTCATAGGTGGGAACTGAACAATGAGATCACTTGGACTCGAGAAGGGGAACATCACACACCGGGGCCTATCATGGGGAGGGGGGAGGGAGGAGGGGGAAGGGATTGCATTGGAAGTTATACCTGATGTAAATGACGAGTTGATGGGTGCTGACGAGTTGATGGGTGCAGCACGCCAACATGGCACAAGTATACATATGTAACAAACCTGCACGTTATGCACATGTACCCTAGAACTTAAAGTATTAAAAAAAAAAAAAAAAAAAAAAAAAAAAGAAAATGGCTTCTGCCAGTAGCATTTTCTCCAGTCATCCACAGGTGAAGACAAGGACATTCTCTATCCTGAGGCCCCCTTTTCCACATAATCCCACCCCAGTGCAAACTATTTCCTGCAAAAAGATAGCTTCAGACTGTTTCCTACTTCATCAAAACCACCCAGACTTAAAAATCCAGTTTAGGCTCAGTTGAAACCTTCTCTACAATAAAAACTACTGTATGTGCTCATTTCTCATCCACTAGGGGTCTGCCTTCTAAATCAAAAGCAAGTAGAAGACAGAGTAAAATGTATAATATAAATTTATTCTGTGACATTTTCCTCATTCAAGATATTTTAACATAGATTAAAATATATCAATATTTCATGAAAAATAAATTCTAGAAGAATTTAGATAATATCTGTAATATACATGATTTGACCCTGAATATCCTTTTTTTTTCTTCACTTCAAACATCATTTTTTAAAAAGTAACATAAAATGATAAGGATTGCAACGTTCTTCATATATCTTGTGCCTCATAAATTTTAATTCAACTGCCAGTTCTTTTCTCAACTACGTATGTTAATGGTATTTGCTCCTGTTTTTGAACGGGACGAGTATCCATTTTCTGTTTCTTTGTGATATTTAGGTCTTCTTTCTCTGATTCTTCAAGAAAATGCTCCATGCTGAGTTTGAATAGTAATCGAGGGTCTGGTTTAGACAGTGGTGGGCAATTACACATCTCTCTAATTTTGAGAGCCTATAAAGACATAATAAGATAAAAAAAACTATATATACATCAATATATTCAGATTGTTTCAGTAATCCATAATATGTTCCATGTAAAACAAATAAAGAATGCATTGTGTATTTTTTTAATAAAAGGCATCTTGATTATGACACATAAAAGGGAACCACTGATAAATCCACAGTGAACAGTTGTTTTCATGATTTGGTCAAATAGTATTATTTTAAAAACAACAACAACAATAGTATTAATAATCTGTAACCACTGCCCAAATGCTGTTTTGAGGGTAAACAAATCTTAGAGATATCTCTGTGGTTTCAGTTAAACTCTAGCTGACCTGAGAACAATCATTCAGATTTTAAAAGACTCTATGAGAGGTTTTTTTCAAGAAAAAGAAAACTGCAGAATATAGATGACTGAATATACTGAAAAAAGATATATATAACTGATATAGTCTTGGGTAAAATTGATGATAAAAACCTAGTGATACAGTTTGGATACGTCTCCACCCAAATCTCATCTTGAATTGCAGTTCCCATAATTCCCACGTCATGGGAGATAACTGAATCATGGGGGCAGGTCTTTCCCATGCTGTTTTCATGATAGTGATTAAGTCTCACAAGATCTGATGGTTTTATAAAGGGCAGTTCTCCTGCACATGCCTTCTTGCCTGCTGCCATATAAGACATGACTCTTCTCCTCATTTGCCTTCCACCGTGATTGTGAGCACCCCCGCCAACCCCCGGCCATGTGGAACTGTGAATCAATTAAACCTCTTTCCTTTATAAATTCCCCAGTCTCAGGTATGTTTTAGTAGCAGCATGAGAATAAAACATTGCAAAGGAAGGAAAAGTAATCACGGTGTACTATGGGGCTCAGCTAGGACTAGTGCTTACAGTTGAAAATACCAAATCTTGATGAAACCAAAAAGTACGATTTCATCATACTGAGAAGGGGAGAGCCGCATGGGTGTGTGCATGCACAGGGTGTGACACTGGAAAAAGAGGGCTTACGTCTCATCCTGTACAGTGGAAAATAAGTAAGGCCCAAAATTGAAGTTAGAACGTAGCAACATAAGCATGTTATTTAGACACAATGGGAAATACTAAACAAATCATCCAATAGAACTGGAAATAGTTATCCCTGAAACGAATGGCAGGGTCGGAGGACTGGCTGCTGATTTAAGTAACTAGCCTTAGAACTATTTAACTCTTCAAAGTGGGTATATGGATAATTTTAAGATATAAGAACTAAAATAATTTTTAAGGAAAAATGGCCTCAGTATTTAAGGAGTTTTAAAAGAAAGACATTTAGGAGAAAAAGCTAATTTAGTTTTTTACTACTTCTGGCTTTCTGATACTGATGTGTCTTAAGGGAAGTTAATAAGGCAGTAAAGGAGACAATGTTTGGGGGACAGGTAAAATCTTAGAAAGACTATCCAGGCAAGGCCTCACTGATAAGATAATGATTTGGGGGGTCAAGAGGGGGACAGACCTGAAGGTCACGAGGAAAGAGACCATGTGGCAACCTAGGGAAAAACCATTCCAAGAGGGAGCTGCAAGTGCAATGGAGATGGGAGTGTGCCTGGGGTGTTTTGGAACAGTGAAGAAGCAGGTACAGCTAAGTGGAGCAGGGTGGAGGGCAGGAGCAGATTATGTAGGACCTCACGCTAAGGTCATGCTAAGGATTTTAAGTTTTACTCTAAACAGCCTGCCTCTAATATTTGTGGGGTCCATGGCAAGAATGAAAATGAAGGCCCAGATACCATGTCTCTAAACACCTAAAAGCAGTAAGTCAAGCTAATACATTACTACATAAAATCTGTTCTATTCTTCTACTTTGAGAAATACACATTCAAAATTACCTGGAAGTCCAGGTACAAAATTAGAATTCTTGAATTTCAGAACACGTAAGACTGCAGGGAGCTTACTGTGTAGCTGTTGACACTAGCCTGCCCCTCTCCCAGTCCTAGCTTATCTGGCACTGTAAAGGGCCTTGTGTGCATGTGTCCAAGGAAGAGGTCCACATGGGCCCTGAAAGCAAGCTCAAACATGTTTGAGCAAGGAATTCCATTATCCCAGATACCCTGAGTTGGGTGTGGTAGGGGCACAGGTTCTTGTATGCAAACATTTCATTGAGTACCACAGGAGAGGGGGACTTGTAGTCAGAGATGAGCCAGATAGACGTCCTCTAAGTGAATGGGGTCAGGGCAGAAGCTTGGGTCTAGGAGCACTTCTAGCTCCCATGAGGCTATGAGTTACCATTAAGGTAAGCTAGAGAGTTTGAAAAAGCATTACTTAATATGAAATTCTTCAGTGGCAGTGGCCTTGTCTTATTTTTCTTTGTATTTCACAGCAGATTTAAGATGTTCCTTATATCTACTGAGTGTTAAGGAAATGTTTAAGTAAACTGAATTGACATAAAAAGAAAATGTTTCCCAACTATAGCACATACAGCACTTAAGTAAACAGAAAATCAGACCCTCAGCTAAATGGTGACCTACTGTCCAAACTGGGATACCTTTGAGAATGAAAGGAGAATGCTAGTGAGATTTGCACTGAGACATCAGGCATGAGCCAAGACTGTCTCCGCAAAACTGGGACGTACGGTCACTCTTGCATTAGCTCCTTTACAACCATGCTAATTTTCTTTCCCAAGTGAGAAGTTTACCTGTCATGGCTGCTATATCAGTGTAGTGCCTACGTCTAAGCACTGCACTGGGATCAGTAAAGGGGGAGAGTACAGACTCCAGCAGGTAACAGCTGGCACAGCTGAGTGTGGCAATGAGAGATGCAAAGCAACAAAGAGAGGAATAGGATGCCATCCCCTATGATCTCTGTGTATTCAGTAAAAACTCTTCTATTTTTCTTAAATTCTCTTATTCAGTCTTTTTAATACAACAAATATTTAGAACACCACAGTGAGTAAAGTGCTAGGTACACATTGGTCAGAATAGTCATGGTCCCTGCCCTGATATACTTTACTTTGTATTTCGCCATTACTGGGCATTAGAATTGTCCCCATAGTTGTGTCTATTTGGCTTTTATAAATTACCCTGCTATAAAAATCTTTGTTTAAAAAAATCTTATTTTCTCACCTCCATTTGGAGTTATGTGAAGTCTAACACCCAAAACAGAATGATCTGATCAAAGAGTAAGTGCAGGTAGATTATAATTTATGTTATATAGGACCAAACTGTGTTCTACCAGAAAGGCTTTATCAACCTTTAATGTCACCAGCAATACAGGCATACTTGAGTTGTTCACAGTTATTCACATAAGATTTCATGACTTTTATGTAGATAATGATAGAATTTCAAACCTCAGAATCTTTAGAAAATATCAGTTCAATTTTACAGATGAGGAAACTGAGTCTCAGAGAAGTTAAATGCTAGGCAAGGAACAAAAAGCTGGCTTGATCAATGTTTTTAAGAGCTTTATTTGCTAAAACTTCGAAATAACCAAGATGTCCTTCGACAGGTGAATAGATAAACTGTGGGATATCCAGACAAAAGAATATTATTCAGATCTAAGAAGAAATGAGCTATCAAGCCATGAAAAGATATGAGGAACCTTAAATGCATATTGCTGAGAGAGAAAAAGCTAATCTGAAAAGGCTACATAATTCCAACTATATGATATTCTGGAAAAGGCACAACTATGGAGACAGTAAAAAGATTAGTGGTTGCCAGGGGCTAGGGGGAGGGAGGAATGAGTAGGCACAGAGTGTATTTTTATGAGAGTGAAACTACTCTGCATGATGCTATAATGGTGGATACATGTCATTATACATTTATCAAAATGCACTGAATGTACAGCACCAAGAGTGAATCCTAATGGACTTTGGGTGATAATGATGGGTCAACATAGGTTTATCAATTGTAACTAATATTATCAATCTGGCATGGGATTTTGATGGTATGGGAGGCTGTGAGTATGCGGGGGCAGATACATAAGGGAAATCTCTATACCTTCTACTCAACCTAAAAGTTGAGGCCTTAGAGTCTAAAAATAAAAGAGTCTATTATTAAAAAAAAAAAAAAAAAAAAGTTGGCCTGGAAGTAAAAAAGCTGGGTTTAGAACCTGATTTGTTTTTATTGCTTTTGCCCTACATGCTTTTTGTGCTCATGCTTTTTTGCACCACATGATGTTTCTTGAGTGAATTTTTTACTGAATAAACGTACTTTGGAGATGTCTGAGCTAGGTTTCTTTAATTGCTAGAAATACTATATATTCTTCATACAGGTTTTCTATCACCACTCCTTCATGTGTGAACTGCTTCTCCTCTCCAACTATCTATCAAGCAGAATCGTGTTATGACCATACATATTTCTATCAAATCTTCATCTATTTTGCATAGTAAGATTTTATTGGATGTCTTGGTAACTTATTTTTTCTTTTTTCCTTTCCTTTCCACATTCATTTTATACATTTCAGGGTGCCAATGTCTTTTTATTTTTATAAATTATATCTTATTAAATATACCTTCATCTCTTCAAAAGTGAGCAAAATTTTCCTACCATATAGCTAGACTATGTCTTTCCACTTCCTTTACTTTGTTTTCTGTGTTTAACTCCATGCACTGCACATAATAGGCACTTAACAAATGCATGCTAAATTTTAAACAAACATTTATAGAACACCAGCTATGAATAAATCATTATGATAAATGTCATAGAGAAAATACTCTTAGGAGTTTATGGTTTAAGAAAAAGCAGGAATGTATTCTAATAGCAAGAAAGTATGGTTCTGAGAATCCTGAGGAAGATTTGAAGTTAAATATAGAATTAGCCAGCCTAAAGACCACAAGTGAAAGAAACTAACATCTACTGTTCACTTTCTATGTACCTTTCACTGTGTGAGGTATTTTACACATCTAAATTGACATTGGAATTTGAACCGCTTTTGAAATCTTGGGCCTGGCATAAAACACTTATCATTAAAGTGTCTATGCCAAAGAAAGGAGGACAAGGGAGAGAAGGCAGCAGGACCTTACCTACAGAAATGCACAAGTATGTACATCCAACATCCAGGAGATATCGCTTTCCTGATTTCACATATGAAGAAAACTAAAGGTTGGATTAGGTTAACTTTCTTCAAGTTAGATGGCTGAGTCAGAATTAAAACCCAAGACCCCTAAGACCACTGTTATCTTTATGTTACTATTTCCTGTGACCATCTTTCTCTCGCAACTATTAATTTCCTACATGCTAAATTTCTATAAGGGAGTGGAAGTACTGTTCAATTCTACTGCCAATTTTTCTATTTTCACCCACTATTATATTGCTTATCTTGCCTATTATCACACATCATGCAATAATTTAACAAATATTCACGGCCGGGTGCGGCGGCTCACGCCTGTAATCCCAGCACTTTGGGAGGCCAAGGCGGGTGGATCACGAGGTCAGGAGATCGAGACCATCCTGGCTAACACAGTGAAACCCTGTCTCTACTAAAAATACAAAAAATTAGCTGAGTGCGGTGGTGGGCGCCTGTAGTCCCAGCTACTTGGGAGGCTGAGGGGGGAGAATGGCATGAACCCGGGAGGTGGAGCTTGCAGTGAGTGGAGATCGCGCCACTGCACTCCAGCCTGGGCGACAGAGCAAGACTCCGTCTCAAAAAAAAAAAAAAAAAAATCACTAAGCATCTCAACTTGTCATAGGTACTATGAATACAGCAGTGTACAAAGGCCTTACACTCTAGGGTAAAAGACAATAAACAAATAAGGTAATTTTAGTTAAGTACATGAAGAAACTAAAGAGTGAGGTGTGTTGGACGGACAATGAGTACATGGAAGGGAGGCAATTTGAGATTGTGAGATCAGAGAAAGCCTCCCCAGGACAGTGACATTTGCCTAAAGAACTGAGGGAAGAATGTTTCAGAGAAATCAGCAAGTAGAGGAGCTGTAAGGAGGACACTAGCTTGACAGGCAACATACATTGGTCTTGTATGTTTCCCAGACCAAGGAAAGCCTAAGGAAAGGGGCATGTGGTGAAGTTGGTGAGGTAGGCAGTGGCCAAATTACATGACTGGAAGACCTAGGAAGAGTCTGGATTTTTATTCTAAGTTATGGAATAAGATGAGAGGTCACTAGAGGGTTTTAACCAAGGAAAGGACATTACAGTGATCACTCTGGCTACATACTGAAAATAGGTTGTCAGGAGTTGAGGTGAAACGTGACATCATGAGGTGAAAAGTGGCAACAGGAAATGACTGGGTAACATGGGAGGAGATGATGGTGACTTTTACTGGGAAAGGAGCAGTGGTGAAGTTGAGAAGGGCATGGATTCTTAATGTACTTGTTGAGGCAGTCAAGAAGATTTTTTCATGAATAGGATAGGGAAGTGAAGGAAAGAGGAATTGAAGATGAGTCTTAAATTTCCTCTTCTGTTTTAATAGCTTTTCTTTAATGATGCTGCTCATGCATCTGAGTATAATTAACTTGCTCACAGTAAATAATTACTATAATGTAATATCATATTGTCAATTAATGACCCCAGCCCATAAATTCTTTTAAAGTTATTGTTTTTATCAAATTGTCAAAACAAAATCATTTATGCTCATAAAATTAATCAGAAACTTAATAACATACCTTTCTATACTTTGAAGGTAAAACTAATTAGTAACTAGGCAATTGTTCTTTGAATTTTTGAAAAAATTCTCCAAATTAAATCCTATCAGGGCTAGGCGTCCTTTTCTTTGCTAATTTATTATGACTCTATGGGCTCTAATATAGTTTTTAAAATTTGATTTATTTATACCTTACTTCTTTCTAAAATTAATTTGAGAAGCTTCATTCTAGCTATAATTTCTACTCCTAGCTGCAACCACTCTGGCAATTCCCCTCCCCCCTCAACACACATACACTTCAATTACTTCTGATTTTGACCCGAGCTAATAATTAACGTCATCTAACTAAAAATAACATTCTCTCAAATATTTTGGTTTTCTTGCATGTTACCATACCTCTTCTCCTGATCCTATTTACATTTTACTCTTTGTCTAACTAATCTAATGATTATGACTTTGACTAAATTTCCCAAAGAACTGTCATTTTGCTTATTTCTGCTTAATTTTATTAATTATATTTACCCTATTTGAGACACTTATAGTTCTATATTTCTTTTCTCTTTTTCTAATATAGACATTTAAACTGATAAAATTTTCTTTAAATACAGATTTATTAAACACTCATGAAAATATAACTACATCATTATAAAGTTCATTGGTTTTAAGGCATCCTCTTATTGTCTATAGATTTCTCTCTTGCTTTACATGTGCAGAATTTTAATTTTCATGCGGTTATCCATCTTTTAATTTTTGTTATATTAATTTTACTATACTATGTTCTGATGATTGGAACCATAACTTTTTATTTATTTATTTACTTATTTATTATTTCAATAGGTTTTCGGGGAACAGGTAGTGTTTGGTTACATGAGTAAGTTCTTAAATAGTGATTTTTGAGATTCTGGTGCACTCATCACTCAAGCAGTGTACACTGTACCCAATGTGTAGTCTTTTTCTTTTGAGACGGAGTTTCGCTCTTGTAGCCCACGCTAGAGTGCAATGGCACGACATCAGCTCACTGCAACCTCTGCCTCCCGGGTTCAAGCAATTCTCCCGCGTCAGCCTCCCGAGTAGCTGAGATTACAGTCATGCGCCACCACGCCTGGCTAATTTTTGTATTTTTAGTAGAGACAGGGTTTCTCCATGTTGGTCAGGCTGGTCTTGAACTCCAGACCTCAGGTGATCTCCTGCCTCGGCCTCCCAAAGTGCTGGGATTACAGGCATGAGCCACCTGCCCAGCCCCAGTGTGTAGTCTTTTATCCCTCACCTCCTTCTCACTGTTTCCCCTGAGTCCCCAAAGTCCACTGTATAATTCTTACGCCTTTGCATCCTCATAGCTTAGCTCCCACTTATGAGTGAGAACATAACATTTTTATATCATGTACAGATATTTCTGTCCAAGTTTTATAATCACTATTTTCATGAAAGATGTGTATTTGAAAATACATTCTTTTTTTTAGGATTTAAAATTCTTATGCCACTTAAAATTTATTTTTCATACTATTCAGCTGAATCATTTGGTGGTTCCTTACTTGATCCGTGGTTTTCTAAGAATGGCAGGGTGCAAGCTAGTTACAATTATAAACAAACAAAAAACAAAACTGTATATTTTATCTAAATCCTGATGGTTAGTAGATTCTGGAAACAGCACTGTTGCAACCAAGCACTTCACTGACATATTGTATGTGTTTCATTTACTAAGGATCTTCCATCATAAAAAAAAAAGTTAGTTTTTCTAGATATCATACCAAAGTGTATTAGTTCCACTGTTTTTTGTTTGTTTTGCTTCTTTTCTCCTAAACTCTTACACTTCCTCCAAGAGCAAGAAGTGTAAGAACTTAGAGGGAAAGAAACATCTTCCTTATACTTACGAAAAGCAAGGTCCAAAGTCATTCTTACTCTTGTATGTCTTTAAGTTTTGTCTTTTTACCTAGGTAGCTTGTAAGAGCCTGTCTTTGCAATGAAGATTAAACACTTCATAAGTTTAAATATCTAAGCATTGTCATTTCAGGCCTTCTCATGGATGATACTCTGGGAATCTCCTAAAAATCCATCTTAAGAAATGTTACCTAAATTAAAAAATGTGATATAGAAACCACAATCAAAGAAATGAAGACATGTACAAATGAACGAATGTATCTTTCCCATTGTTATATGCAGCTTGGATTTCCTGGTGCCTTTTCAATATTCTTTCATTTTCTTAGACATTTTTTTTTTTTGCTTTGGGCTTTTTAATTTGGTTGTGCTATGTTCCTCTATCTTCCGCATCAATGAGTCTGTGCTCTGGGGTATCAATTCTGCTCTTTACAGCCTCCACCGAAAGTTTTACAGCTTCTCTGCTGAATTCACAAGTTTAACAATTTTCTGAAATGGATTTATCTTACATTTGTAAAGATGTTCTTTCAGCTTCTGTCACTTTCAGTGCAGCTAAATCAATCTTATCATGCCAGCTTCAAGTGGCATTGCTTCTATGTTCTTGCCACCTTGCCCATCCTCTCCCATAAAGTAACATTTTTAAGTTTGACCTGAGATTTGGTTTTGTTTTTCATATTTCTGCTCTTTAAAACTTATCTCACTGGGGAACAATGAATATTTCAGAGGCTTTGTTTTGTGTTGCTATTGCTGAATTTAGTTTACATGAGGGTCCTTGTAGAGTTATTAAAGACACTTAGATATTCAATACTCTTTTAACTAAGATTACCCTCATTTTTCCTTTCAACTCTGTTTTTCCAACTCCTGTACACTTACCGTTCTGATTTTTTAAAAGTCTCTCTTACCTACCTCTTAAATCTATTCTTAAATAAGAGAAAAGTGTCTGCAACATCTTTTATTCGTAATTTGTCTGGTCTGAGTTCTAAATAGATTCTACATAGATTTCTCCTGAAGGCACACTTCTCAGGTTGTTTGAAAACTGATTATTTGCAGAGGGGTGCTAAATTATCACCCCACAATTACTTGCTGGCCACAAGGAAGAAAACCACCTTTACAAACAAAGAACCAGGCCATCACCATCCAACTCCCTGATGGCCTTCAGCATCACCAAATGTGGGGCAGCCAGGTATTAAGAGACTTCCAATGCAAAGCACTTTGAAGCATAGTTGCATCACCTATAAAATACCGTTCCCAAAATTTAACTTCTATTTACAGGTATACATAGAAACAAGTTAGAAATACCATGAAGAAGCAATCAAGTAAACCCGGAATCTACAATGTAGGATTATATGTACTCAACAATTCAATGACAAGTTTTAAAACAAACAAAACAAAAGGGAGGGGGGCACTGTTCTAAAGTCAAAAGGACTTTAGGGACGTAAGGACCAAATGCAGTGTGTGGATCATGAAGTATCCTCATTTAAACAGGCCAATTGTAAAACCGTTGAGATAGAGAAATCTGATGTAGACAGAATATTTAATTTTTAAAAAATCACTATGAGTTTCCTCAGGCATGATAATGTTATGATTGTGGAAGAAAATGATACTACTTTCTGAAATGCATACTAAAGTTGATGGAGCACAGGACATATCATTCCAAAATATGACTCCAGGAGACCAGACTATGCCACCCTAAATATACCTCTTGAGCGTAAGAGTTATTTTCTACTAATTATTTTGGGAACTAGCAGACATAGGGGAAGTTCTGAAAACAGGAAGAAGTTACCCTTTTCTCAGAAAAATATGTATTTATACAGGAAATCTCTAAGTGTGTCTCCCTCTCTGTACCAGGAAGAGAAGGATGACTCTAAATCACTGGAAACTCTTATCAACAAAGAAGGTACAATCTACCTAACAAACCTTACCCTTGCTCACTGTGCTTTTCCTGACCACCTCCTCTACAACCTGGCTTTCCCTACACCCTTCTGTCTTTGTTTCAGTTGAAGATGGTATTTATGCCTGAACTCAAAGCCACCTCTTGGAGAATTATTCATTCCGTGGGTATCTCCCAGGTATACAGGAAGTATACCTGTTAATAAACTTCCATTTACCTCTTGTTAATCTGTCTTTCAATACAGGGGTTCATCTCAACTAAGAACTATGAAGCATAGACAGAAAATAATTTTTCCTCCCCTATAAAGCCCTGATATCTGGGCTTTATCTCAAAATACTTCTGGGAAAAACAGAGAGATGGGACAGATGAAGTAAGTGTACAAAAGGATTATACTGTTCAGTATCAGTGAGTGAAAAATAGGGGCTCATTAAGCTATTCAAATTATTCTCTATCTTGACATGTGTTTTAAACATTGATAGTAATAGTAAAACTAAAAGTTAAAGAAAAAAAACAAAAACCTTTTCCATTGTCTTCCATTCTCCTCTACCATTTTTGCATTCCTATAACTTCACTCTTGATTTTATAACTATGTTTTAGTTCTAAATGGCTCATAAGAGGTTTAAATCTTAAATATTTCTCCTGGAAAATAAAACTAGTCACTTTATTACCACCTCTATTTCCAACTCTCTCCCTTAATTTCTAAAAGCAAGCATATACTTTTCAGAAGGCCTAAGGAGTTAGGTATCAATGACTCTAATCCAAAGACTCACTATGCAATAGATTTAACAGAAATTAGTCAGAATACTGGGTAACTACTTTAAAAGACAGAAAAGAAATAAAACAAGGATAATGCCTACATGGCTACTTATTAACAGAACAAAAACTCTACAAAGGAAATCTCTAAGTCATTTCGGCATTCCTTATTGTCTATATATCTATGTTTCTTGAATTCTCTTTTGAACTAGTTGTAACATATTACAGTTTCTCTCATTAATGAGTTAAATAAAATCTCAGAAATGTGTTCATTTTATATTTGAATGATTCATGATTTCACCTTTTAAAAATATTATTGTTTAATTCATTTAATTTCCTTTCACAAACACTGCAATGGAAATTGGAGTCTGACTAGTTTTTGAAGTGTTCTAAAGTAAATAGGTATAAATAACTGAAGTAAATACTTTAAAGTAAATAAACATAAAAAATTAAAAATTAAGGCCACCTTGACATAGGGCAATTATCCTCTGGAATGATAAAATAATTAGGAAAGGTTTTCAAACAAACCTATAAAAGCATTTGATAATCAACTACTCCTAAATATGAACATGATAAAATCCTATCATTTGCAACAGTATAGATAAATCTGGAGGACATTATGCTAAGTGAAATGAGCCAGGTACAGAAAGAAAAATACTATATGGTCTCACTTACATGTAGAATCTAAAAAAGTCCAACTCAGAGAAATTGTGAGTAGAATAATGATTACCACAGGCTGGGGATTGGAGAGTAGGAATGGGGAGGTGTTGGTCAAAAAGTATGAAGCTTTGCCAGCCTGGGCAACACAGCAAGGCCACATCTCTACAAAAAAAAAAAAAAAAAAAAGGCCAGGCATTGTGGCACATTACTATAGTCCTAGCTACTCTGGAGAGTTGAAGTGGGAGAACTGCTTTAGCCCAGGAGTTCAAAGCTGCAGTGAGCTACGATCGCACCACTGCACTCCAGCCTAGGGAACAAAGCCAGACTCCAGATAGCTAGCTAGCTAGCTAGCTAGCCAGCCAGATAGGTAGGTAGGTAGGTAGGTAGGTAGGTAGGTAGGTAGGTAGATAGGTAGGTAGGTAGATAGATAGATAGATAGATAGATAGATACATACATACATACATACATACTAAAAAGCACAGTTTCAGTTAGGAAAAGTAGCTTCTGGAGATCTGCTATACAGCACTGTTACTACAGTTAACAAAACTGTACTGTATATTTGAAAATTGCTAAGAGAATAGATTTTAAACATTCTTGCCACAAAAAATAAATATGTGAGGTGATGCATATGTTAGTTGGTTTAATTTAACCATTATACAATGTATACAGATATTGAAACATCACGCTGGACTCCATAAATATATAAAATTTAAAAAATTAAAGTAAATAAAAAATAAACACTCGTATTAAAAAAAAAAAAAAAAAACCACTGGCTATACTTATTCCCAGTAACAACTAAGTATTTACGAAACAACTACTAATACACATCAGTATTCTGACAGGTATTACATATCAAGTAAAACATCAAATACTTACTCACACAAAAAAAAGTAAGTTTAAAAAAAAAGAAAAAAATGGAAAAAAACTAATACCAGAGAGTCTTCATGACTGGACTAAAAGCTTCCTTTGAAAACAGAAAGCAAGACATTTCAAGGGGGAAAAAAATCATCTTACTTTTTAGCATGTTTTTCTAAAAATATCAATCCTTTCCCCTTTCCCCTCAAAAGCAATTTTTTCTAATAGCCCATTCATTTCAGCCTCAAGTAGATACACATTGCATGCACCATAATGTTTTTTTTAAGGGTTTAGACAATGTTACTGTCAGGCTTCCTGGCTTTATATGATTCACAGGCCAATTCAATTACAGTAGCTGCTATGATATTTGCCTTTTCCTCAACACTCTTTATGTCAGACAAAATGAAATTCTGTAAGGTGAACAGTGTATGTTTGTGTACACTGGCCAACAACGACATTTCACTTCAATGTTAAACACTCTCATATTTTCTGCTCAAGAGATGTATAATATTAATGATTTATTCATTTACTTTGTCCAATTATAAATGCATAAGAATGATTTACATGAGTTCAAACCCCTGGCTTCCTGAAAGTGTAAAGGATTCAGAATAAAATGAGATTAATATGAATGCAGCCATCAAGTGATTCTGATATCTAAAAATTGAATGAAGTGAATTTGAAAAAGATTTTTTACAGTTTCTGAATAAAGCCAGAATTGAAAGCTCTAAAAACGTTCAAATATATATCCTATTCAAATTATGATTATAAACATAACCATAAACAATGACTAAGTTCAAATTAAATATTTTTCCTATACGTTCTATCATTCTCCATACCCTTCACACAACAAAGAGGGGATGGCAGAGAGAAACGGGGTTCATAAGTGAAGTGGAGAATAAGAAATTCAGTCTAAATATTCTCAGTTTTAAAATAAATCTTTGAAGCAGATTTATTCACATCTATTCATATTTTATAACAATCTTTATAGAAAAAAGTTAAATAAGGTGTCTCAAGGGCAAATTATAATATACATAAAGTCTGAACAGTCTAACTATAGTTTTAAAACTGTCATACTATTAAACATCAACAAATTGATACATCTCTCTTCATTTTTTACCCAAGTTGTTATGATAACCAAAATATGTGTAATATGTGTTTAACTGATTATTTCAACTAAATAAAATTATAACATCAGCTTATTAACTACAAGTAATAATTGCTACAAACCTGTATTTATCCTTTTTAAATGCTAATGGATCACAAGATCATATTTAACTAGACAATTTATACATGTTTAATCTTGAAATTCACATTTTAAAAAGCAAAGATTTGCTTTTTTTTCCAATGTGATGTGTTAAATTGACTTAAAAACAAAGCAAGAAAGGAACTAATCTATTTTCTGAACAATATACTATGGTAAAATGATCCAAAATTATATTACGGTACTGCTTTGCAGGAGTTGTAGATCACATTGTTTTCAAACATAAGTGACCTTGTCACTCCTCCAGTCCTCTGCTCAAATCCCTCCACTAGTGTCCCATCTCTGTGAACAAAAGCCAAAGGCCCACGCCCTCCTCCTTCCCTTGCTCACCCCATTCCACCCACACTGGTTTTCTTGTTGTTGCTCCTGCCCCACAGCCTTGTACTCTTCCCCAAGACAGCCACAAGCCTGGCTCCTTCACTTATTTCAAGTCTGTGTTCAAGTATCAGCTTCTCAATGAAACCTTCTTTGATTGCTGAATGACCCCATTTTACACTGCTATTCCTGCACCCCTCCCATCTCTGCTCAAACATAACTGTCTGCTAAGGACTCATGTGTTCCTCTAAAATTCATATTTTGAAGTCCCAACCTCCAGTGTAACTATATTTGGAAATAAGGCCTAAAAGGAGGTAACTAAGGTTTAATGAGGTCTGAAGGGTGGGGCCCTGATCCAATAGGATTAGTAGTTTTATAAGAAGAAACAATACATTTATAGTAAGAAACAATACATTTTTTGTGACGATATGCAAGGAATCCAATAAGAAATAAAAATATGCAATCTTAAATAAGCTAATGTTTAAAAATCACAATGGTCAAAATTTGTGTTCTAATCACAGAACCACAGAATCCTGCTTTCTTGGTTCTCCTCCTATGAATCTGAACCAGCACAGGCTCTGTCTTCCTCCCATCCATTAAATGTGGAAAATATGTAATACTGTTACTTTGATCTTTTTCTCTAATCACTTCCTACAGGAACTCATCCATTCTCATTGCTTCAACTATCGCTTCTGTTTAGATGACTCTGAAACTCTGAAATCTCTGGCCTGGACTTGTCTGTGCTCTCGAGTGCTGTATTCTCAACTGCCTTTGAGGGGATCGTCACTTCACCATACTGCTAGAGATGTCAAAGGACAGGAGCCTTAGGTAGAACATAACATACGTACTAGAGCATGCTACATAAAATATAATTTTAAAATGTAGTGGTAGTATATAGACTCACATAATTCTATACATTGCCTGAGAAACTGCCTTCTTTCATTACAGAAATTAGACTACGATAATAGGGAATTCCAATCTTTTGAGTTATGACTGTGTATTCTAATTAACAATATACCCTTGTACTATCAGTTTCACTTCAACCACTGAGTTATTCCCAATATTGCAATAGAGTTTTATTACTTTCAAATTGAATTTAATCACTTGGGGTGGGGAATATAAGAAATTATATGAGGTTTTCAAATTAAGTTTCTGAACTAGGATAGTTTATTTTTAGAAGCAAAATGTGTCATGTCTTTGTCTTCATCATTGGCTCACAAATAACATTTGTTTCTCTAGCCATTTTTCTTCCTACTCATTAATCAATTCATTATTATTTAAAGACTTCTCTAAAGCACAGTTTTTACCTCTCTGAAGATGCTCAGTAATTTGATGATGAAATGACAACTCAAAATTTAGGAAAGTCTTCACATGAAAAGTTGGCTAACAGAATTTATTATCTAATTAAACAAACCACATATTTTTAGAATTTCATTGAGCAAAAATACAAAGAAAAAATCAAAGAGAAAATCATACTGTTATTATTGCTTTAGAGACAGGCCCAGGCCTCCCAGGTGCAATAAAGTCCTGGGGGCCTTGGATAGCATGAAGGACCTTATAGTCAGTGATCCTCACTCAGTACAAGTCAGTTACTGATGAAATACATAATGTCCCATGCCTATAGTCCCTTTTTAAGAGGAATAATTACTACATATTATATCAGGTAAATTTCACTGCTACTTCTTTCTCAAATATTTTTTATTCAAATTAAGAATATAAATGACATCTAGTTAAGATAGGTGCTGATATAGACTGAATGTTTGTGTCCCGCCAAAATTTGTATGTTGAAATTCCAACTCCCAGTGTAACGGTATCAGGAGGTAAGGGCCTTTGGCAGGTGATTGCCATAAGGGTGGAGCCCTCATGAATGGGTTAGTGCCCTTATAAAAGAAGCTATTGAGAACTCCCTTGCCCCTTCTACCATGTGAGGTTACAAGGAGAAGATGGCTGTTTATGAGCTGGGAAGTGGGCCCTAACCAGACACCAAATCTGTTGGAAATTGGATCTAAGACTTCACAGCCTTCCAAACTGTGAGAAGTAAGTTTCTGTTGTTTATAAGCCACCCAGTCTATGATATTTTGTTATAGCAACCTGAACAAACTAAAATAGGTGTTAAGAAGTCAAGCTTGGCTGTCCTCAATGCTCAGAAAAGGCACAAAGTATGCCTAAACTACCAACAAATCCTGTCATTACTCCTTTCAAAATATATCTAGAATCTGACTGATTCTCTCCCCCATTTTCTGCTACCAGATACCTTGGTCCAAGCCACCATCATCTCCTACCAGGATTACAAGTCTCCTAAATAAACTCCCTGCCTACTAGTCTACTCTCCACATAATAATGCCAGTGATCACAATAAAACATGAGTCAAATCAAGTCATTCCTCTGCCCAATACCCTCAACTAGCTTCCCCTATCACTTAAAGTGAAAGTCAAGTCCTTAAAACGACTTAGAAGATCCTTCATGGTCTGGTCCCCCTTCACCTCATCTTGAACTGTTCTTCCCCTCCCTTACTCCATTCAGCCCCAATGTCTTCCTTGCTATTCCCTGAACACATCAAACATACATTCACTTTAGGTTCTCTGCATCAGCCGCTTCCTCAGCCTGAAAGGCTCTCTCTCCCTCCAGACAGCTAGAGGACTTGCTCCCGTGCTTCCTTCCAGATTCTGATTAGTGAGGCCTTCCTTGACAACAGAACATAGACTAATACCCCTTCTCTGCCGCCCGCCCCTCTCTAATACCTTTAACCTGCTTTATTTTTTCCCAAAGTGCTTATTATTGCCAGGCATACTACATGTTTGTTTCTTATCTGCATTACCTAACTAGAATGTTAACTCCAAGAGAACAGACTGTTTTGTTCCTTGCTCATTCCCCAGCAATAGAATACAGAATAGATTATCAGTAAGTATCAATAAATATTGAACAAATGAATGAATGAATAAATCTTGCACTAGTTTCTTATCCCAAACCAGATGCAGATTCATCTTCCTTCAAACTGTATACCACTATATTTTTATTTTTCTTATGACAAATCATATCCTTGTATTAATAATCATTCTTTATGTATCTTAGCATCCTGTAAATATCAAGAACCATGTCTTATTCCTCTTTGTATCCCCCACATCTAGCATCATTTCTTTCTTTTAAGAGGTACTCAGTATTTGTTGGGCTGAATTTGAAGTTATACTGAAAGATACTTTTTTTTTTTTTGAGACAGAGTCTCACTCTATCGCCCAGACTGGAGCACAGCGGAGCAATCTCGGCTCACTGCAACCTCCGCCTCCAGGGTTCAAGCGATTCTCCTGCCTCAGTCTCCCAAGTAGCTGGGATTACAAGCACATGCCACCACACCGGGCTAATTTTTGTATTTTTAGTAGAGATGGGGTTTCACCCTGTTGGCCAGGCTGGTCTCGAACTCCTGACCTCAGGTGATCCACCCACCTCAGCCTCCCAAAGTGCTGGGATTACAGGCATGAGAAAGATACTTCTATAATACACCTGGATCTGTTGTGCTATGCTTTAGCGCGTGGCCCAGTACCAATTCTTAAATTGCTAAAAAATGTTCTGCTTTCATAACAAGCCACCAAATTTAACACAAGTGAGATAGAAGAGAGCGTGTAACCTGCCTCAGAGATGCCTAACATCCATTTTGTCCTGATATGGAAACCATAAGAACATTTTGAATGATGTCAACAAATCAAAAGATTTTCAGAGGATACTGAAAACTGCTTGGCAGAAAGCCACCTCAGCTTGACCCACTTATGAATTCTACAAAAAGAAAAGCCAGAGAGCAAATGCTTCACTCTTATCTTCATAAAGAAATAAATAACCAGAAACAAACTAACATGAAGATTTTTTTTTCCTAAAAAAACAAATTCCAGCATCGCTACTACAATTAATATCCATTTGACCCAAAACTTTTGTACAGCTCACTAACTGAGTATTTTTAACAAAAAGCTTAAATCACCAAGGAAAGATTAAATTATCATCAACATGTTTAAAACCTTAATATGCCTTGAGTTTTAAACTTTCATCAACTCAGTTAAAATTCAAGTCTCATACTAAAGGAGTTAAACCTTCATTATTAAGAAAAGTCAACCGTACACAGCAATTTATTCTCCAAGACTTGTGGACAAGCAGAATTTTGCTTTTCAGTCAAATTCTTTGACAACTGATAATCCATAATTATAGTAATCAAAATAGTTAATAGGCTAGAACTCTCTTTTACCAGGCAGAAGTGACAGCATTAAAAATAAATGATACAGTAAAAACAATGTCCCACCTTCTACAGTGTCAGCTCACCTGAGGTATAAGTCTGTCCAGATGTTCAACTCGATTGCCATGAGAAGGGTGTGTAGATAACCATTCTGGCATCTTGGGTAGGCCATGCAGGCTATCGACAAACTCCATTTGCTGCCAAAACACTGAACTGGCTCTTATGTCTGCACAAGCCTAAAACCAAAATTAGTAAAACCACACAATGAGTTCAGTTTTGAGGATTGTTTTTTAAATACAACTTTATGTCACTACATGCTTTAAAGTCATTTTCTATCATCATTTTAATAAAAGTAGAACATGCCCATTGCTTAGAAAAAGACCCACCTCAAACAACATGGTATCACAGTACTGAAGTAACAGAATGCCTGCCCCTCCCATATACAACATTCACAATAACCCTGCTAACCAAAGATAGCTCACTATTTTCAGTATGATGAATATTAAGAACATGTATTAAGGGTAAAATCTTTTACACAAATTAAAAATTTTGTTTTCATAAAAATAAAGTTTTAAAATATAATCTGTTATTAAATTGCATTAAAGGAACTTTACTTCTATGCCACTAGACCAATCAGAAAAAAACTTCAAATAAACATAAAGAGAAGACATTTTTATTGTGCACATCAATTTACCCACTTTTCTCAATGTATACGGAGGATATATTTAATTCATATTATACCTTATAAAACACAGTACCTTATAAAAGTGTAATATAAAAGTACATTAGTGCTTTTTAAAAGAATATATGTAGATATTGTGTATGTGTATGCACAATTCCATCATACACTCATATACATACTCATACATATATACTTGTATATGCACAGAACATATCTGAAAAGCTATTTAAGAAATTGTTAACAGTAGCTACCCTAAGAATGTATCTGAGGTATCTGATAGTGGAGAGGGAGCAGGACTTTTATTTCCGAACTATATTAAAATACATTATTTTATAATTAAAATTATTTTTAAATCCTCCATAAGGTGGATTATTAATAAATATTTTATTAATTTGTTCAATTTATTCACATTTCTTAACTTATTCTTTCTATAATAAGTAACTGGAAAAAAAGTGATTATATTTCCCAACCATTTTACTTTTCATTAAAACTAAGAAAAAAGATATATACTATACTGACTAAAATGTACTTTCAAAAAGGTTTATAACAGTGTAATTGTGAAACCCCAAAAGGCAAATATATTAATAGAACACGGCATGCTAGTCAATATCCATGCTACATCGTTTCTTAACAAATGCCATTAAAACATTTCCAAATGTTAGCAAAATAAAAAATTTTAAATTCAAGTAAATCTTAATATTTAAAGAAATATAATTCCTTAAGATCTCTGAGTATTTTAAGTTGAAAAGAATTCAAGGTACTTTACACACTATTGCACAGATATGGATATACATGTTTATATGTATATAAACAGGAATATACAAGATAAATGTATATAACAAACATGTACACATATACTTATCTATATATGCAAGATGTGTGTGTGCTTATGTGTAAAGTACATATGTAACATATATATCTATGCAGAAATAATTATTTGATGCTGAATTAGAAACACCCACAGGAATATGTCCCTCAATAATAGGTAATCACATTCACAATAAAAATAAAAGCTGAGATTAACAAGTATTCTTCTAAAATAATTCATAAAAATATAAAATGACTCGAAAGAATTCTAACAAACAAGAAACCCCTCTGAAAACTGGAAGATAAACATTTGAATGGACTACAAATTCGTGAATTATCTAACATGAAGTTTGTGTGGTATACAAACCAAAAGCATACTTATCTAATATTTCTAGCCTAAAACTGTTAATCAAAAGACAATATATTTCCCTATTCAATCTCTAAGTAACACAGCTGAAGGGAATCTTTAAAGCAATATTTGATATGCAGAAATAGAAAAAGAAATTAATTATCCCCACAGACTAGAAAGTATTCCAAACTAAAAGTATTAAAAAGGGACTTGAGATATCTACTTTAATGTTAAGATAAGAGTGTTGAGTTTGTCTGTACTTCTCAAACCCAGTTCAAAGACCCACTAAAGTCAGATAATTTTGTTTCCAAAATGAGTATTTTATTCATATTTTTCCAATTTAGGAAAAATAAGTAACAGGATGACATCAGCAAGACGGAAGAATAGGACGCCCTGAACCCTCCTTCCCCACATGAACACACTGATTCAACAATAACATACAAATTCCCTTTGTGAGAAATCCTGAAACTAAAGGTGCAATGCTTCTGCACCTGCACAAATACGAAATGAACCACATCAAACCTGGTAGAAAATTGGATACCTTCTTGCCATAATCTGCAAGAGCAATTACGTACCCTCAATACAGTGCACCATATGATCCTAAGAACACCCGCAGCTCCCCACCACTCCTTGGGGAAGGAAAAAGTTGGCTTGTGTATCTAACATTCCAACTTTTTTAAGAGCCGCCCTAGGAACTGGCTCCTGTCTTGCCAGCCTTGTAGCACTGATGGAATCTAGAACACACTAGATGTCTAGGGGCCAATGATAACGCAACAGAAGTTTGAACAAGCATACAGGCAGTTGCCATGACCACTCCCTGAAGCTCAGCATTAAATGAGTTGAAGAAAAACTCCAGAGCCCAGTTTCTCCTGGGGCAGGGCTTGGGGGAAGAGGTAGATCACGTGTCCAACATTCTAACATTTCTGAGGGCTGTCCAAGGGACTGGCTTCTGTCTCATCTGTCTTGTAGCACTGCTAGAACCCAGCATATGGACCAGATGAACCAGACAGGACCCTAGACACCTAGGCACCACTAAGAATAAAGACAGCAGTTTGGACTACCATGAAGGTTTGAGAGGTTCTCGGAATCTCTGCTGTGCTGACTGATGAAGATCTTTTCCTGTACAACGACAGTCGGTAAAGGCTAAGAGGTTGCTGTTTTTTCCTAATGTGTAGATATCAACAATAAGAGTGAACAATATAAACAGAGAAATATGCACCAAAGGGTCAAGATAAATCTTCAGAAACCAACCCTAATGAAAGGGAAATATATTATTTATCTAACAAGAGAATTCAAAATAACCATCATAAAGACACTCAATGAGGTCAGAACAATGCATGAACAAAGTGAGAATTTCAACAAAGACTCAGAAAATGTAAAAAAGTACTAAACAGAAATTCTGAAGCATACTCCCAAACTACACACTCCTGTACGGCCTATGGGTCAAGGAAAAAAACAAAAAGAAAATGATTTTGAGACAAATGAAAATGAAAACACAATATAACAAACCTGATGGGATACAGCAAAAGCAGTTCTAAGAGTATAGTTTATAGTGATAAACACCTACATTTAAAAAAAGAAGAAAGAAAGCAAATAAACAAACTAACTTTATACCTGTAGATCTAAAAATAAAAAAAAAAGAACTAAGCCCAAAGTTTGCAGAAGGAAGGAAATAATAAAGATTAGAGCATAAATAAAGGAAACAGAATTAAAAAATAGAAAAAAAACTAAAACTAAGAGCTTTTGGGGGAAAGATTTACAAAATTGACAAGTCTTTAGAGTAATTAAGAAAAAAAAGCCTTAAATGAACAAAATCAGAAATGAAAGAGGACAGATTACAACATACCATTATAACTTATACCATACAAAGGATCATAAGAGACTACTCTGAACAATTATATGCCCACAAATTGGGTAAGCTAGAAGAAATGGATAAACTCCAAGAAATATATAACCCACTAAGATTGAATAATAAAGAAATATGAAATATGAACAAATCTATAACTAATGAGATTGAATCAATAATAAAAAAAACTTTCCAACAAAGAAAAGCCCAGAACCAGAACCAGATGACCTCACTGGTGAATGCTACCAAAAACATTTAAAGAATTAATGTCAATAACTCTCAAAGTCTTCCAAAAAATTAAGGAGGGAACACTTCCAAACTCATTTTATGAGGCCAGCATTACCCTGATACCTATGCCAAAGACACTACAAAAAAAAAAAATTACAGGCCAATATCCCTGATGAACATAAATGCAAAAATTCTGAACAAAATACTAGCAAACCAAATTCAAAAGCATATTAAAAGGATCACACCTCATGACCAAGGAGGATTTATTCCCTGGTAATCAAGAATGGTTCAACACACAAAAATCAATTAATGTGATATATCACATTAACAGAATAAAAAAACACATGATCATCTCAACAGATGCAGAAAAAGCACTTGACAAAATTAGACATCCTTTCATGATAAAAACTCTCAAACACTAGAGATAGAAAAAAATTATCTCAATGTAATTATAGCTATATATGAAAAGTCCACAGCTAGCATCACACTTCATAGTGAAAAACAAAAATTTTTTCCTCTAAGTCCAGGAACAAGGCAAGAATGCCCAATCTTGCCATTTCTGTTCAATATAGCACTGGAAGTCCTAGCCAGGGCAATTAGGCAAGAGAAAGAAATAAAAGGCATTTAAATCAGAAAGAAAGAAGTAAAATGATTTCTGGATAATATGATCTTAAAAGTAGAAAACTAAAGACGCCACACACACACACACACAAAAACTTGTTAGAACTAATAAATAAATTCAGTAAAATTAGGATACAAAAATCAGCATACAAAAATCAGTTATGTTCTACACACTAACAACAAACTATCCAAACAGGAAATTAAGAAACAATTCCACTTACAGGAACATTAAAAAGAATAAAATACTTATTAAACCAAACTAAGGAGGTGAAAGCCTTGTACACTAAAAAGTATTTTTAAAAAAACCAATGAAAGAAATTAAAGACAACTCAAATAAATGGAAAGACATCCCATGTTCATGGATTGTAAGACTTAATATTGTTAAAATATCCATACCACCCAAAGTGGTCTACAGATTCAATGAGATCTCTATGAAAATCCCATTGGCACTTTCTTATAGAAACAGAAAAAAAAATCCTAAAATTCATATGGAACCATAACTAACCCCAAATCACCAAAGCAATCTTGAAAAAGAGTAAGACTAGAGGCATCATGCTTCCTGATTTCAAAATATATTACAAAGCTACAGTAATTAAAACAGTATAGTATTAGCATAAAGATAATCATTCAATGAATGGAACAGAATAGAGAGCCCAAAATTAAGCCCACACAAATACAGATCTTTGATGAGGGTACCAAAAATATACAATGGGAGGCCAGGCATGGTGGCTCATATCTGTGATCCCAGCAGTTTGGGAGGCTGAGGCACATGGATTGCTTGAGACCAGGAGTCCAAGACCAACCTGGGCAACATGGTGAAACCATCTCTACAAAAAATTAGGCAGGTGTGATGGTACACACCTGTGGACCAAGAGGGTTAGGTGGGAGGATCACCTGAGCCTGGGGAGTCGAGGCTAGAGTAAGCTGTGATCACGTCACTGCACTCTAGCCTGGGTGACAGAGCAAGACCCTGTCTCAAACACACACACACACACACACACACACACACACATCCCACAATGAGGAAAGAGCAATCTCTTCAACAAATGGTGCTAGAAAAACTGAATATTCACATGCAAAAGAATGAAACTGGACCCTTATCTTACACTACACACAAAATCCAACTAAAACTGGATTAAAGATTTAAACGTAAGACCTAAAACTATAAAACTCCTAGAAGAAAATATAAGGGAAAAGTTTCATGACTTTGGTCTTGGCAATGATTTTGTGAATACGATACCAAAAGCACAGGAAACGAAAGGCAAAAATAGACAAGTGGAACTACCAAAAAGCTCTGCACAGCAAAGGAAACAGAGTGAAAGGCAATCTATGGAATGGGAAAAAACATTTGTATACCAAATATCTGATAAACAGTTAATTTCTAAAATATATAAAGAATTTTTACAATTCAATAGCGAAAAAACAAAAAACCCAATTCAAAAAATGGGCAAAGGACCTCAATAGACATTTCTTCAAAAAAGACATTCAAAAGTAGGTAACAGGTATTAGAAAAAATGTTCAATATCACTAATCACCAGGGAAATGCAAACCAAAATCACAATGAAATATCACCTTACACCTGTTAGGATATCTATTATTAAAAAAACAAGAGAGATAAGTGTTGGCAAGGATGTGAAGAAACTGGAACTCTTGTACATTGTCAGTGAGAATATAAAATGGTGTGGCCTTTATGAAAAACAGTATGAAGATTACTCAAAAAATGTTTAAAAAGAACTAACATTATGATTTAACAATCCCACTTCTGGATATTTATCCAAGAGTTGAAATCAGGATCTCAAAGGGATTTGCACTCCACATTCATTGCAGCATTATTCACAATAGCCAAGAAGCGGAAACAACCTGAATGTTCCTCAACAAATGAACAGATTAAGAAAATGTGGTATAAACATACATCGAAATATTATGTGGCCTTAAAAATGGAAATCCTGTCATATGCAACAATATGGATAAACCTTGAGGACATTAAGCTAAGTGAAATAAGCCAGTCACAAATGGACAAATACTACATGATTCCACTTAGATGTGGTATGTATCTAAAGCAAGCTTGTAGAAATAGAGAAAAGAATAGTGTTTCTCAGGGACTGGAAGTAGGAGGAAATGAGGAGTTGCTATTCAATGGATATAAAGTCTCAGTTATGCAAAATGAATAAGATCTAGAGATCTAATATATAACATGTGCCTATAGTTAAGTATGTATTGTATAATTAAAAAGTTAAGAGAGTAGATCTCATGTTAAATGTACTTACTAAAAAAGAGAAAAAATGTAACAAGGATAGATCAAAATAAAGACATTTTAAAAATAAATACTCAGTTAATCACAAGTCTAACTCATCTGCGTCAAGAAAATTATTGAAGAAAACTAACAACTTATTGAGCAACTGATATGGTTTGGCTGTGTCCCCATCCAAATCTCATCAACAACTGTAATCCAAATTTTAATTCCCATGTGTCGAGGGAGGGACCTGGTAGGAGGTGACTGGATCATGAGAGCAGTTCCCCCATGCTGTTCTCATGATACTGAGTGAGTTTTCATGGGATCTGATGATTTTATAAGGCAGTTTTCCCTGCTCTTACATACTCTCTCTCTCTCCTGCCACCATGTAAGACGTACCTGCTTCCCCTTCCACCATGATTGTAAGTTTCCTGAGGCCTCCCCAGCCATGCAGAACTGTGAGTCAATTAAACGTCTTTCCTTTATAAATTACCCAGTCTTGGGTATTTCTTTACAGCACTGTGAAAATGGACTAATACAGCAACAAATTCGGTCTAACTCACTGCTTCAATAAAATTATTGAACTGAACTAAATAACTTATTAAGCAACTGGAGGTACACAAAGAAAGACTTAGACTCTAGGTAACCTTTCCTTCTTAAAACACAACTAATAATGGCTACCACTGGCCAGAGAAACATAAGAAAATATGTCTCAGTGAAATACTTTGGTCGTAGAACATTTTTTGAGACAGTAAACTATGATAATGGAAAGACTACAGGTTTTAGAACCAGAAATATCTGGGTTCAAAATACTAATTATTTTATTTATTAACAGTCATTTATAGGACACCACATACTAGGCACTGTTTTAAGTGTATTACAAATATTAACACATTATATTAACTCATTTAATCCTCATAATAACCTCATGAGGTAGATATTGGTAGGACCCTCACTTTACACATTAGATGAAGAAACCAAGATCCATAGTGACTACATAACTTGACAAAGCTCAAACAGCTAGTTAATTTGAAACCAAGTAGTCTGGTGACAGTTTTTGCCCCTAGGTCAATAATTTAGTCTCTAGGAGTCTCAGATTCATCTGTAAAACTAAATTAAGGCAGTGAATTATCAAGTTAAAATGTGATAATTCTTGCAAAGCAGCCAGTCTAGGACTCAGAACATAGTGGACACTATTTCTATCCTTCCTTTCCCCTGGTGAGCAACCAGAGGCCTATGGTAATTGCGAGATGCTATGTTTGGTCCTAAGTGATGATGTCATGAATTTACAAGAAGGTTCTAGTACAATCCAGAGAATATAAATGTATATGAATATGCATTAATGCACATATTGAGAAAGAATTTGCTACTATTAAATTATAAACTCAGTGGGACATATTCATAAAGAATACAGTAGTATAAAAATTGTTCTTATAATTTCACCATTTCCCAATGCCAAAACAATACTAGAGAAATATGTATAAATAGATCTAGACCAAGTAAAAGCCTAACTGTACCGTTACCTGTAGCCAACGTTTTCACTAAAAATGCAAAGATGAAAAGTATCTCTGAATTTTGCTGTCTGTATTCACTAGACGCTCCAACAAAGCTCCTCTTAGCCATCACCCCCTTCCAAAAGTAAATCCTGACACTGAATGAATCTGAATCTTCTTTTAGGAAACCATTAACACCCTATACTTGTCCCAGTCATTGTAGCATCCTCTCCTGTATTCCACATAGACATGTGATAGGTAAAATAATCATCTGAGACAATACTACAAAGGATTGTGGTCGGGGGAGTTGGGCTCCTACAGCTAGCAAAATACACTGAGGCTGTTATAAGATTTAAAGGGACCAAAACAGATATAAAAATGATCAATATTTTAGAGGCAATACTGCAGAAAACCAAAACTGTTTCCAGCAGGCAAATATAAGATGGAAAGCTCCCTTTCAGAAACTAATCTATCTCCACTTTGGGAAGCAGAAACCTTACTGTCTGTGAGAGCTTTGGCAAGTTACTTAACTCCTCCATCCCTCAGGTTTACCCATACCTCATAGGGTTGTTATGAAGATCAAAAGAATGAACACATGTAATACACTCAGGACAGTGCCCAGCACATTAAGAATGTTACTGAAGCCGGGTGTGGTGCCTCACGCCTGTAATCCCAGCACTCTGGGAGGCCGAGGCGGCTGGATCACGAGGTCAGAAAATCGAGACCATCCTGGCTAACACGGTGAAACCCTGTCTCTACTAAAAATACAAAAAATTAGCCGCGCGTGGTGGCAGGCGCCTGTAGTCCCAGCTACTCAGGAGGCTGAGGCAGGAGAATGGCATAAACCCAGGAGGCGGAGCTTGCAGTGAGCCCAGATGGAGCCACTGTACTCCAGCCTGGGCTACACAGCAAGACTCCGTCTCAAAAAAATAAATAAAATAAAATAAAATAAAATGTTATTGATTATTATACACTACCATCATTATTGTCATCATCTACCAGAAACTAGTTCATTTCAGTCTCACATACTTCCATAGGTTCATCATTTTCCAATATTGCTGATGGCAGCACTTCTTAAAGCTCATTTTATTTTGTAACCCACTTATTCACTAAACAACATTTTTCTAGTCAATAATTTAAAATTGCTCTTTTCCAACTAAATGCAACATAATCTTGAGGTAATTTCAGCTAAGCCATTCGCAGTATTTGCCAATCCCTCACACTAAGAGAAAATTTATCAAAAATACTTCACGTGCTCCAACATAGAAATGAAAGACATATGTTGGTCATTTAATCTTGATTTTTTGCCCAATTTTCTGCATCTTTTGATTGCCAGCATGTCAGTTCACCAATCAATAAATTAAATTTTAATAAATTTTCATGTTACTTTTTTCCCTCTATCTTAGGTAAAGTTTTATCATAAGACTTAACGGCTCAAATCATAGTAATGAAAAATCAGATGAATACACAAAAGCCTATCTCATTTATCTGGGTGATAAAATTAAGTTCAAAATAATGTATGCATTATGAAAGTTACTTTACAACATACCTATTAAATAAGATGGTCTCCTTACTTACTGATTCTTTTCTTTCTTAAAAGAATCATTAAGCAAAGAACCTAAAACAGTAACCCAAATAAAACACAAAGATAGTCTGCTGTGATGAAAGCTCAGAATACTAACCTGAAAAACAAGAACTAAGGGTCTTCCTACTAACTAGGTATAGGTTATTAGATAAATCACTTCACATCTTTGGACTCTGGTTTTCTTATCTGTAAAATGAGAAGGTAGATTAAATTAGCTCCAATTTTCCTTCCTGCTCTAAAAGTCTACGATTCTACAAGGTACTATTTTAAATAAAGTTTAGAATTTGAAATTTTCTCATTTCTGTGATGAAAAGTAGATTTTGCTTATTACCTAATACCCTCACTAGATGGTGCTATTGGCACAGTTATCTCAGGTTACTTGAGGAAACTAGCAGGCCGTGTTTCCCAAACGGGCCACTTAACAGGCTTTGGGGATTACTTCCAGTGACTGCTTTCCAAGCCACCATAGGATATTTATTATCCCCACTCCCCTCCCATTAAACATCAATAATTCCCCCCACTTCCCCAATAACTGTGACAATCAAAAACAATCATACACAATGTCATCCAAGAAAGCTACCCCATCCCAGTTCAGAACCACCAAAAGAAACTCAGTTTTCCAAACTTAAGAAATTGTTATGAAAAAATTAAAACTGACAGTTTTGTTGCTTGTGAAATTTTTAAAAAGTCATTTCCATAATGACTGTAAAGTGTCAAAAGTTCTTTACAGTGACAAATGAATATTCATATCCCAAAAAATCAAATACTTAACAGGACATCTTTTGTCAGCTGATGACTGAACAGCTTGCTATTCTATGCTTAATTCACATGTTGGTCCTACCAGTCATTACTAATTCTATATTAATCATTCTGATAATTTATATAATGATAAATTAAATGCCTTCCAAATGAAAAATTAAAAGAACGCCCATACAAACGTAAACATGCACAATAAAATCACTCATAGCCAAGAGCAGAGGAGCAGCAGAGAACCCCAGGGAAAGTAGGCTGCCTACTTTGAAAGAGGCTTCATGAGTAACATCATTTTTGTGAATTTTGCATATTGAAATCTCATAAATCCAGTGGGACTGCACATGACCAATAGAACCATCTCTCAGAAATAGTTCCCATTAACCAAGCTCACAAGATTGACATAAAATCAGAATGCAAACTTCTTAATTTACAGAGATAACTACAGCTGCCCAAACCAGCAAGAGCACAAGCATCTATGTCCTTGGGTCAGCATTTTCTCTCCCTTTTAGGCATGTTACACAGGAAGCCAGGCTATAATCAAAAGGTTGCCTAGGAAGGAGAGAATGAGGAAAAGGAGGATTATGTTGACATGATTTGAATGCTACAATGGCAAGAAGTCAAGGGAGCCTGATGCATCAGGGTCCAAAAAAAAGATACAAGCCACAAATAAGAATCAAGTCCAGGAGGCGGTTCCAAGATGGCCAAATAGGAACAGCTCCAGTCTACAGTTCCCAGGGCAAGCTATGCAGAAGATGGGTGATTTCTGCATTTCCAACTGAGGTACCGGGTTCATCTCACTGGGGCTTGTTGGACAGTGGGTGCAGGACAGTGGGTGCAGCGCACTGAGCATGAGCCGAAGCAGGCGAGGCATCGCCTCACCCAGGAAGCGCAAGGGGTCAGTCAGGGAATTCCCTTTCCTAGCCAAGCGAAACTGTGACAGACTGCACCTGGAAACTCGGATCATTCCCACCCTAATACTGCGTTTTTGCAAGGGTCTTAGCAAAGGGCATACCAGGAGATTATATCCTGCGTCTGGCTCAGAGGGTCCCACACCTACAGAGCCTGGCTCATTGCTAGCACAGCAGTCTGACATCAAATTGCAAGGCAGCAGCCAGGCTGGGGGAGGGGCGCCTGCCATTGCTGAGGCTTGAGTAGGTAAACAAAGCAGCTCCAACTGGGTGGAGCCCACCACAGCTCAAGGAGGCCTGCCTGCCTCTGTAGACTTCACCTCTAGGGGCAGGGCATAGCCAAACAAAAGACAGCAGAAACCTCTGCAGACTTAAATGTCTCTGTCTGACAGCTTTTAAGAGAGTAGTGGTTCTCCCAGAACGGAGTTTGAGATCTGAGAACAGACAGACTGCCTCCTGAAGAGGGTCCCTGACCCCCAAGTAGCCTAACTGGGAGGTACCCACCAGTAGGGGCAGACTGACACCTCACATGGGCAGGTACCCCTCTGAGACGAAACTTTCAGAGGAATAATCAGGCAGCGACATTTGCTGTTCAGCAATATTCGCTGTTCTGCAGCCTCTGCTGCTGATACCCAGGAAAACAGGGTCTGGAGTGGACTTCCAACAAACTCCAACAGACCTGCAGCTGAGGGTCCTGACTGTTAGAAGGAAATCTAACAAAGAGAAAGGACATCCACACCAAAACCCCATCTGTATGTCACCATCATCAAAGACCAAAGGTAGATAAAACTGCAAAGATGGGGAAAAAACAGAGCAGAAAAGCTGAAAATTCTAAAAATCATAGCGCCTCTCCCCCTCCAAAGGAACGCAGCTCCTTGCCAGCAACGGAACAAAGCTGAACGGAGAATGACTTTGACAAGTTGAGAGAAGAAGGCTTCAGACGATCAAACTTCTTCAAACTAAAGGATGAAGTTCAAACCCATCGCAAAGAAGCTAAAAACCTTGAATAAAGATTAGACGAATGGCTAACTAGAAGAACCAATGTAGAGAAGTCCTTAAATGACCTGATGGAGCTGAAAACCATGGCACGAGAACTACGTGACAAATGCACAAGCTTCAGTAGCCGATTCGATCAATGGGAAGAAAGGGTATCAGTGATTGAAGATGAAATGAATGAAATGAAGCGAGAAGAGAAGTTTAGAGAAAAAAAGAGTAAAAAGAAACGAACAAAGCCTCCAAGAAATATGGGACTATGTGAAAACACCAAATCTACATCTGATTGGTGTACCTGAAAGTGACGGGGAGAATGGAACCAAGTTGGAAAACACTCTGCAGGATATTATCCTGGAGAACTTCCCCAACCTAGCAAGGCAGGCCAACATTCAAATTCAGGAAACACAGAGAACACCACAAAGATACTCCTCGAGAAGAGCAATTCCAAGACACATAATTGTCAGATTCACCAAAGTTGAAATGAAGGAAAAAATGTTAAGGGCAGCCAGAGAGAAAGGTTGGATTACCCACAAAGGGAAGCCCATCAGACTAACAGCGGATCTCTCGGCAGAAACTCTACCAGCCAGAAGAGAGTGGGGGCCAATATTCAACATTCTTAAAGAAAAGAATTTCAACGCAGAATTTCATGTCCAGCCAAACTAAGCTTCATAAGTGAAGGCGAAATAAAATCCTTTACAGACAAGCAAATGCTGAGAGATTTTTGTCACCATAAAGCCTGCCCTATAAGAGCTCCTGAAGGAAGCACTAAACATGGAAAGGAACGACTGGTACCAGTCACTGCAAAAACATGCCAAACTGTAAAGACCATTGATGCTAGGAAGAAACTGCATCAACTAACAAGCAAAATAACCAGCTAACATCATAATGACAGGATCAAATTCACACGTAACAATATTAACCTTAAATATAAATGGGCTAAATGCTCCAATTAAAAGACACAGACTGGGAAATTGGATAAAGAGTCAAGACCCATCAGTGTGCTGTATTCAGGAGACCCATCTCACATGCAGAGACACACATAGGCTCAAAATAAAGGGATGGAGGAAGATCTACCAAGCAAATGGAAAACAAAAAAAAGGCAGGGGTTGCAATCCTAGTCTCTGATAAAATAGACTTTAAACCAACAAAGATCAAAAGAGACAAAGAAGGCCATTACATAATGGTAAAGGGATCATTTCAACAAGAAGAGCTAACTATCCTAAATATATATGCACCCAATACAGGAACACCCAGATTCCTGAAGCAAATCCTTAGAGACCTACAAAGAGACTTAGACTCCCACACAATAACAATGGGAGACTTTAACACCCCACTGTCAACATTAGAGAGATCAATAAGACAGAAAGTTAATAAGGATATCCAGGAATTGAACTCAGCTCTGCACCAAGCAGACCTAACAGACATCTACGGAACTCTCCACCCCAAATCAACAGAATATACATTATTCTCAGCACCACATCACACTTATTCCAAAATTGACCACATAGTTAGAAGTAAAGCACTCCTCAGAAAATGGAAAAGAACAGAAATTATAACAAACTGTCTCTCAGACCACAGTGCAATCAAAGTAGAACTCAGGATTAAGAAACTCAATCAAAACTGCTCAACTACTTGGAAACTGAACAACCTGCTCCTGAATGACTAATGGGTACATAACGAAATGAAGGCAGAAATAAAGATGTTCTTTGAAACCAATGAGAACAAAGACACAACATACCAGAATCTCTGGGACACATTTAAGGCAGCATGTAGAGGGAAATTTATAGCATTAAATACCCACAAGAGAAAGGAGGAAAGATCTAAAATTGACACCCTAACATCACAATTGAAAGCACTGGAGAAGCAAAAGCAAACACATTCAAAAGCTAACAGAAGGCAAGAAATAACTAAGAACAGAGCAGAACTGAAGGAGATAGAGACACAAAAAACCCTTCAAAAAAAATCAATGAATCCAAGGAGCTGGTTTTTTGAAAAGATCAACAAAACTGATAGACCACTAGCAAGACTAATAAAGAAGAAAAGAGAGAAGAATCAAATAGATGTAGCAAAAAAATGATAAAGGGGATATCACCACTGATCCCACAGAAATACAAACTGCCATCAGAGAATACTATAAACACCTCTATGCAAATAAACTAGAAAATCTAGAAAAAATGGATAAATTCCTGGACACATACACCCTCCCAAGACTAAACCAGGAAGAAGTTGAATCTCTGAATAGACCAATGACAGGCTCTGAAATTGAGGCAACAATTCATAGCTCACCAACCAAAAAAAGTCCAGGACCAGATGGATTCACAGCCAAATTCAACCAGAGGTACAAGGAGGAGCTGGTACCATTCCTTCTGAAACTATTCCAATCAATAGAAAAAGAGGGAATCCTCCCTAACTCATTTTACGAGGCCAACATCATCCTGATACCAAAGCCTGGCAGAGACACAACAAAAAAAGAGAATTTTAGACCAATATCCCTGATGAACGTCGATGCAAAAATCCTCAATAAAATACTGGCAAACCAAATCCGGCAGCACATCAAAAAGCTTATCCACCATGATCAAGTGGGCTTCATCCCTGGGATGCAAGGCTGGTTCAACATATGCAAATCAATAAACATAATCCAGCATATAAACAGAACCAAAGACAAAAACCACATGATTATCTCAATAGACACAGAAAAGGCCTTTGACAAAATTCAACAGCCCTTCATGCTAAAAACTCACAATAAATTAGGTATTGATGGGACATATCTCAAAATCATAAGAGCTGTTTATGACAAACTCACAGATAAAATCATACTGAATGGGCAAAAACTGGAAGCATTCTCTTTGAAAACTGGCACAAGACAGGGATGCCCTCTCTCACCACTCCTATTCAACATAGTGTTGCAAGTTCTGGCCAGGGCAATCAGGCAGGAGAAAGAAATAAAGGGTATTCAATTAGGAAAAGAGGATGTCAAATCGTCCCTGTTTGCAGATGACATGACTGTATATCTAGAAAACCCCATTGTCTCAAACCAAAATCTCCTTAAGCTGATAAGCAACTTCAGCAAAGTCTCAGGATACAATATCAATGTGCAAAAATCACAAGCATTCTTATACACCAATAACAGACAAACAGAGGGCCAAATCATGAGTGAACTCCCATTCACAATTGCTTCAAAGAGAATAAAATACCTGGGAATTCAACTTACAAGGGATGTGAAGGACCTCTTCAAGGAGAATTACAAACCTCTGCTCAATGAAATAAAAGAGGACACAAACAAATGGAAGAACATTCCATGCTCATGGATAGGAAGAATCAATGTCGTGAAAAGGGCCATACTGCCCAAGGTACTTTACAGATTCAGTGCCATCGCCATCAAGCTACCAATGACCTTCTTCACTGAATTGGAAAAAACTACTTTAAAGTTCATATGGAACCAAAAGACAGCCCGCATTGCCAAGACAGTCCTAAGCCAAAAGAACAAAGCTGGAGGCATCATGCTACCTGACTTCAAACTATATTACAAGGCTACAGTAACCAAAACAGCATGGTACTGGTACCAAAACAGAGATATAGACCAATGGAACAGAACAGAGCTCTGAGAAATAATACCACACATCTACAACCATCTGATCTTTGACAAACCCGACAAAAACAAGAAATGGGGAAAAGATTCCCTATTTAATAAATGGTGCTGGGAAAACTGGCTAGCCATAAGTAGAAAGCTGAAACTGGATCCCTTCCTTACACCTTATACAAAAATTAATTCAAGAGGGATTAAATACTTAAATGTTAGACCTAAAGCCATAAAAATCCTAGAAGAAAACCTAGGCAATACCATTCAGGACATAGGCATGGGTAAGGACTTCATGTCTAAAACACCAAAAGCAATGGCAACAAAAGCCAAAATTGACAAATGGGATCTAATTAAACTCAAGAGCTTCTGCACAGCAAAATAAACTCTCATCAGAGTGAACAGGCAATGGGAATGGGAGAAAATGTTTTGCAATCTACTCATCTGACAAAGGGCTAATATCCAGAATCTACAAAGAACTTAAACAAATTTACATGAAAAAAACAAACAACCCCATCAAAAAGTGGGCAAAGGATATGAACAGACACTTCTCAAAAGAAGACATTTATGCAGCCAAGAGACACATGAAAAAATGCTCATCATCAGTGGCCACCAGAGAAATGCAAATCAAAACCACAATGAGATACCATCTCACACCAGTTAGAATGGCGATCATTCAAAAGTCAGGAAACAACAGGTGCTGGAGAGGATGTGGAGAAATAGGAACACTTTTACACTGTTGGTGGGACTGTAAACTAGTTCAATCATTGTGGAAGACAGTGTGGCAATTCCTCAAGGATCTAGAACTAGAAATACCATTTGACCCAGCCATCCCATTACTGGGTATATACCCAAAGGATTATAAATCATGCTGCTATAAACAGGATTATAAACACAAGCACACTTATGTTTACAGTGGCACTATTCACAACAGTAAAGACTTGGAACCAACCCAAATGTCCATCAATGGTAGACTAGATTAAGAAAATGTGGCACATACACACCATGGAATACTACGCAGCCATAAAAAAGGATGAGTTAACGTACTTTGTAGGGACATGGATAAAGCTGGAAACCATCATTGTCAGCAAACTATCGCAAGGACAAAAAACCAAACACCGCATGTTCTCACTCATAGATGGGAATTAAATAGTGAGAACACTTGGACACAGGAAGGGGAACATCACAAAACGGGGCCTGTCGTGGGGCTGGGGAAGGGGGGAGGGATAGCATTAGGAGATATACCTAATGTAAATGATGAGTTTTGGGTGCAGCACACCAACATGGCACATGTATACATAGGTAACAAACCTGCACGTTGTGCACATGTACCCTAGAACTTAAAGTATAACAGTATCAAAAAAAAAAAAAAAAAAGAATCAAGTCCAGGATACCCAAAATAACCCTTCGATGGAAGTACTATTATTATTCTCACTATTCAGACTATAAAACAGATTTGAATAGGTTAAGTGATTTGCTACAGTCATGTGGAGGAGACAAGAGCTCAAACACACATCTGGACTACTGAACCCAAAGTCCTGACCCCTATGCTACACAAGGTGTAAAATCCTTAAAATTACTAATAAAAAAGTTTCTGCCTACCCTTCAGTTTTATCTGTTGCCATTGGTGCTCCTGAACTCTGCTGACATGTTAACGATAATAAATTTTCAATTCCTGGAATAAGCCATTGTTTCTCTTGCCTTTGAAGACACCATGCCAAACATTACACCTATCAATATCATCAGGATAATTACTATTTATCTTTTGGATCTCCATTTTAACTATTTCTTTCTCAGTCTAATCCCAAGACTAAGTTTTCCTGATCCCTCAAGTTACATCTCTGCTATATTCTCCCACAGAATGAATGTTTCCTGTATCTCCAATTCATAATACTTCAAATTTTGTTAAAATTATTAAATTACTGTCTCTTGAATTCTAATGTCCATGAAGATATTATATGTCCCCATAATCTGGAAATTAATTACATTCCATTAATAAACGAAAATCATCATAATGGATCAGAGAAGAGCTAGCACCTAGGTCTGTAAGATCAAACTGTCTTTTGATTGTATTAACGTTAAATGTCAATACGAAGTGGGGGATTGGTCAGGTGAGAAAGGGAAGTCTGGAGGAAAATTCTGGTCAATGTCTTCTTAAAGTCTTATCTGAAGAAAGCGAGTATCAGGACAGGCGCAGTGGCTCATGCCTGTAATCCCAGCACTTCGGGAGGCCAAGGAGGGTGGATAATCTGAGGTCAGGAGTTCGAGACCAGCCTGACCAACATGGAGAAACCCCATCTCAACTAAAAGTACAAAATTTGCCAGGCGTATGCCTGTAATCCCAGCTACTCAGGAGGCTGACACAGCCACAGAATGAAAGAAAATATTTGCAACACCCCTGTCTAATAAAGAACTTGCACCTAGCACGTATATGAAAAACTCTTACAACTCAAGAATAAGAACACAAACTTCTTTGCCCAATTTGAAAATGGGAAATATATCTGAGAAGATAATTCACAAAGGAATATAAACGAAGCGCCAACAGACACATAAAAATGCTCCACATTATATAAATAATTATAAATAAGAAATGCAAATATATATATTTATTGGGAAAAGGGAGACCAGAAGAAAAAACACGTGTAGGGAGAAAGTAAGAATTTAATATTGAACATACTCGGTTTGAGACAATGTATTTGTGAAATAAAGAGGAGATAGCAGACAGTCATTTTAAGATAAACGATTTATCCACATCCTCTCTAGCACCTGTTGTTTCCTGACCTTTTTTTTTTTTTGAGACAGAGTCTCACTCAGTCGTCCAGGCTGGAGTGCAGTGGCATGATCTCGGCTCACTGCAAGCTCTGCCTCCTGGGTTCACGTCATTCTCCTGCCTCAGCCTCCCGAGTAGCTGGGACTACAGGCGCCTGCCACTACACCCGGCTAATTTTTTTTTTGTATTTTTAGTAGAGACGGGGTTTCACCGTGTTGGCCAGGATGGTCTCGATCTCCTGACCTCGTGATCCGCCTGTCTTGGCCTCCCAAAGTGCTGGAATTACAGGCGTGAGCCACCGCGCCCGGCCTGTTTCCTGACTTTTTAATTATCGCCATTCTAACTGGTGTGAGATGGTATCTCATTGTGGTTTTGATTTGCATTTCTCTGATGGCCAGTGATGATGAGCATTTTTTCATGTGTCTGTTGGCTGTATGAATGTCTTCTTTTGAGAAGAGTCTCTTCGTATCCTTTGCCCACTTTTTGATGGGGTTGTTTGATTTTTTTCTTGTAAATTTGTTTAAGTTCTTTGTAGATTCTGGATATTAGCCCTTTATCGGATGGGTAGATTATAAAAATTTTCTCCCATTCTGTAGGTTGCCTCTTTTATTTCACTGAACAGTGGTTTGTAGTTCTCCTTGAAGAGGTACTTCGCATCCCTTGTAAGCTGGATTCCTAGGTATTTTATTCTCTTTGTAGCAATTGTGAATGGGAGTTCACTCATAATTTGGCCCTATTTGTCTGTTATTGGTGTACAGGAACGCTTTTACACTTTTGGTGGGACTGTAAACTAGTTCAACCATGTGGAAGACAGTGTGGCAATTCCTCAAGGATCTAGAACTAGAAATACCATCTGACCCAGCCATCCCATTACTGGGTATATACCCAAAGGATTATATATCTTGCTGCTATAAACAGGATTATAAACACATGCACACTTATGTTTATAGTGGCACTATTCACAATAGCAAAGACTTGGAACCGACCCAAATGTCCATCAATGATAGACTGGATTAAGAAAATGTGGCACATATACACATGGAATACTATGTAGCCATAAAAAAGGATGAGTTAATGTCCTTTGTAGGGACATGGATGAAGCTGGAAACTATCATTCTCAGCAAACTATCACAAGGACAGAAAACCAAACATCACATGTTCTCACTCATAGGTGGGAAATGAACAATGAGAACACACGGACACAGGAAGGGGAACGTCACACACCAGGGCCTGCTGTGGGGTGCCGGGGGGGAGGGATAGCATTAGGAGATATACCTAATGTAAATGATGAGTTAATGGGTGCAGTGCACTAACATGGCACATGTACACATATATAACAAACATGCACATTGTGTACATGTACCCTAGAACTTAAAGTATAATAATTTTAAAAATAAGAAAATTTTTTTAAAAAGACGAATTATTAAAAGACAGAAGCTCTAAGAATTTTAATTGTATTAAGTGTATGAGATAGGTCCAAGTACTGTTCCTATCCTACAGATGACAAAAGTTGAGGCACAAAAAGAATAAATAACTTGATCATAATCACACAGCTAGTACTCTCTCTGGCAAAGCAGATTCTCAAACTTAGGCAGTATAGTTCCAGAGTTCATGCATTATCTCTACACTTATCGCTCACTTCTTTGGCAACTGGTTGATTACCCCACACTACAGAGATCCCAGATTTAGTATTTGACATCCAAGAAAGAAAGGTTGAGGTATAAGGGTCATAACAGAGAATTTTTAAAAGTCTCCACAATTAATGGGAAAACCCTACTCCCTTTTCCACTGCCAATCCTCAAACAATGACAAGCTAGTTTTTTTGCTTGTTTTTTATTTTTTATTTTTGTGGGCACTTGCTAGGTTATATATTTATGGGTTACATGAGATATTCTGATACAGGCATGAAATGTATAGTAATCACATCAGGGTAAATGGGGTATATCCAACAGCCAGTTTTTACAGGATTCATCTGCAGACACTTGAATGACCACAGAGAAAAGGCTGATATATATTCTATGGGAAGGTTCCCCAAAGAAAGAGCTTATCGCTATCCTATCATCTTACAGTAGAGCTCATCATCTCAGCCTATGCAAACTCAGCTCAGGCTCTGAATGAGTAAAGAGATCTGCTATGCTCTAAGTGACCACTTAGCACAGAGAATCCCTCTGATGGAAAAAAAAACACATATCATTCAAAGCCAACAGAACTGTTTATATGAAATATCCAGCATTCAATCAAAAATAAGCAACCATGCCAAGAAACAAGACCAAAGGCAAAAACAGACAACAGAAATGGACCCAAAGATAATACAGATATTAGAGTTAACATGAATTTTTTTAAAAAATATGATTAACATATTCAAGAAAATATAAACAAAGAAACATATGACAAAATGGAGAATTTCACCAGAGAATTGAAATGTATAAAAGAGAATTAAAGGGATATTCTAGAATGAAAAGACAAAGTAACTGAAATTTAAAACTTAATACGAGTTTAATGTAGAATAAATACAGCTAAAAACAAGATTAATGAACTTCAAGATAGGTAGTAGAAAACATACATTCTGATACATGGACAGTCAGAGGTTAAGTGATTAGCCTATTGCATGTTCTCACTCATAAGTGGGAGCTAAACATTGACTACACATGGACACAAGATGGGAACAACAGATACTGGGGACTACTAGAAGGAGGAGGGTAGGAGGGGAGCAAGGGTTGAAAAACCACCTTTTGGGTACTATGCTCACTACCTCAGGGACAGGATCATTTGTACACCAAACCTTACAACGTGCAATTTACCCATGTAACAGACCTGCACATGTACCCTGGAACCTAAAAGTTGAAAAAAATAAAAAAAGAGCAAGTCACAGAATGAAAGAAAATATTTGCAAGACACATATCTGACAAAGAACTTGGACCTAGCATGTATATGAAAAACTCCTACAACTCAAGAGTAAGAACATAAACTTCTTTGTCCAATTTGAAAATGGGAAAAAATATCTGAGAAGATAATTCACAAAGGAATATAAATGAAGCGCCAATAGGCATATAAAAATGTTCCACATTATATAAATAATTATAAATAAGAAATGCAAATTAAACAAATAGACTAACTTTTCCCCAAAAAGGGCAAAGATAAAACCAACAGCAATGTTCTGTTTACAAGAGCTACACACGTAAGAACACAGGAAGTTTGAAAATAAGAGAGTATTAAAGATTTACCATGCAAGCACTAACTGAAAGTAAGCTGAAATAACAATACTAAAAGGAAAAAGTGAACATCAGGCAAGAAGTATTACTAAAGACAGAGTGATTTTATTGTGAGAAAAGGATCAATCCACTAGCAAAATCTAACAATCTAACAAGTATGTATACCAAAGATACTTTTAAGATGTACAAGGCAAAAATTAATAGCACTAAAAGGAAAAAAAGAAAAATCTACAATCATAATGAAATATTACCAAACGTCTCTTGATAACTACAAAAAAAAAAAAAGGAAAAAAAATCAGCAAGAATATAGAAGATCTGAAACAACAAAATGAACAAACTTGGCAAAACTGACATTCACAGAACACTGCACCCACAACGGCAGGATCCACTTTTAAGTGCACATCATTTTAACAAAATTGATCACACCCTGAGCCACAAAGCAAGACCCAACAATTTTCAAAGGATTCCAATCATTCAGTGTATTATTCAATCAGAGTGTAACTAAGCTAGAAGTTGAACACAAAAGGTAACGTTAAAATCATCAAATGTTCAAAAACTAAGCAATATACTTCTAATTAACCCATGAGTCAAAGAAGAAACCACAGTGAAAACAAGAATACATTTTAAACTGAAGAAAAAATAACATATCAACCCTTGAACATAACAAGTAAAGACGCTCTCAGAGGGAAATGTATGGCCTTAAATGTACGTAATAGGAAAAAAAAAAGAGTTTAAAATAAATGATGGTAGTATTCATCTTAAGTTAGGGAAAGAACCGCATGTGAAACCCAAAAAATGAATGCAGAATAAAATAATGAAAAAAAACCCAACATGGTAACCAACATAACAGAAAACAAATATAATAGAGAAAATAAGCAAACCCAAAAGATGGTTTTGAAAAGATTGATGAAAGTGATAAAATCTGGCAAAAAAAGACAGGACACAGATTACCAATATTAACAAAGGGGACATTTAAAAGATGCCTGTAAAATACAAGTATCCTTCAGACATTAAAATATAATAAGAGTATATTAAAACAACTTTATGCCAATCATTTTGAAAATTTAAACAAAAATTCCTAGAAAAACTACAAAAACTGAAACAACAGAAAAATCTGAATAGTTCTATATCTATTAAAGAGACCGAATCCATAATTAAAGACAAACTCACAAATAAATCTTTAGGCCTATATGGCTTTACCCAGGAATTCTCCAAACATTTAAAAACTAAATATAGCTAATCTTACAAAAACTCTTCTGGAGAAGAGAAATTGAAGAACACTTCCCTGACCAATTTTATGAGGCCAGCATAACTTTGATTCTAAAACCTGATAGGACATTACAAGAAAAGAAAATTCTAGGCGACTATCTCCTTTGAACATAGAGATAAACATTCTAAACCAAGCATTAAACTAATTCTAGCAATATATTATGGGATAATTGACAAAATGGATTTCCCCAAAATAGCAGCTTAACTTTTTAAAAAATTAATGTAATTTGCCACATTAACAGATTAAAGGAGAAAAATCATATAATAATCTCAATACAGGCAGAAAATGCAAGGGGAGGAAGAGTATCAGGAAGAATAGCTAATGGATCCTGGGCTTAACACCTATGTGATGAGTTGATCTGTGCAGCAAACCACTGTGATACATGTTTATCAATGCTACAAACCTGCACATCTGCACAGGTACCCCGGAACTTAAAAGTTGAAGAAAAAATGCGGAAAATGCATTTGATAAAATTTAATATACATACATAATTTTTTTAAATCTTAGGATATTAGAAATGGAAGAGAAACTCTTTCATTTGATAAAAAGCTTACTACAAATATCATAATGGTGAAATATGAATGCTTTCTTGCCCCTAAGATCAGGAAGATACAAAGTTGCCCATCACCAACTTTGTACTAAAGTTTTTGGCTATTGCAATAAAGCAAAAATTAAAAAGTACATTTGACCCTTGAACACCACGGAGGTTAAGGGCACTGACCCCTCTGTGCAGTCAAAAATCCACATATAACATTTGACTCCCCCAAAACCTAACTACTAATAGCCTACTGTTGACCTTGCCAGTAACACAGTAAATTAACATGTTTTATATGTTGTATTATACACTGTATTCTTACAATAAAGTAAGCTACAGAAAGGAAAATGTTATTAAGAAAACCATAAAGAAGAGAAAATATGTTTACTATTCATTAAGTGGAAGTGGATCATCATAAATGTCTCCATCCTTGTCTTCACACTGAATAGACTGAGAAGGAAGAGGAGAGTTGGTCTTGCAGTTCCAGGGGTGGCAGCGGCAGAATGGGAGACAGGAGAGGCAGGCACAATCAGTGTAACTTAATGGAAATACTTTGTAATTTCCGTCATAAAATAAGTCAAAAGTAGTCTTGAATAATCAGAATCCTTCTGCTAGATTGTCTAATGTCAATTTGTTTTCTGGCACTACTATGTCTTTTCTACCTGGCACCATTTTGGAAGCACTCATTTCCATCAAGTCATCCTCTGTTAATTCCTCTGACAAGGTGTTTCTTTTAGCTCTTGAATTTCTCTAAGATCCGTATCTTGAAACCCTTCACTCCCCACCTTTTTTGCCATATCCACAGTCTTTTCATCATTTCCTTGACTGACTCTGTGTGGTCACGCACAACATCTGGACAGTCTGCTTCATCAACAATTTACTAAATTTCAGGCTTGATGGCTTTTTCTATAACAATGATGGAATCTTCAGTGGTGTAATCCTTACAGACTTTCATGATGTTCTGTGGGGGTTCTCTTCCATAGCAGTAACAACCTTTCCCTAAAGTACCCTGCTGTAATGAGGCTTAAAGGTCCTTATGGCCCTCTGATCTGAGACTCAACTAGAAATGCTGTGTTTGGGGGCAAGAAGACCACTTGGATGCCTTCAGTGTTGAACTCATGGGGTTCTAGGTGGCCAGAGGAATTGAGAATGTAAAAAGAACTGGCAGTCCTTACTGGCAAGATACTTCTTAACTTTAGGAACAAAGCATGGATGGAACCAATCCAGAAAAAGCATTCTCATTGTGCAGCAGGCCTTTTTGCTATACAACCAAAAGACTGGCAGTTGGTATTATCTTTTTCCTTAGAGGCTCAGGGGTTACCAGCTTTATAGATAAGGAAAGTACTTAGAAATCCAGCTCCATTTCCGCAAAATAGTTGAGTTAGCATATTCCTTCTGCCTTAAATCTTGATGCTCACTTCTCTTCCTTACTAATAAATGTCCTTTACGGCATTATCTTTTTTCCAAAATAGCACAGTTTTACCTGCATTAAAAACCTGTCCCGGCAGTTGTTCTTTCTCCTCAATGATTTTCTTAAAGCATCTGGGAATGCATCTGCTGCCTCTTGGTCAGCAGAAGCTGCTTCTCCTGTTATCTTGACATTTTTAAGCCAAATCTCTAAAACTATCAAACCATCCTTTGCTGGCATTAAATTCTCCAGCTTTAGATCTTTCATCTTCCTTTTAAATTGTAATATAATGACTTTGTGCTTTTTCTTGAATCATATTACAGTCTATAGATATGCCTTTCTTATGGCAATCCTGCACCCACATAAAGGGTGCATCTTCTATACAAGATGAAAGTCTTTTGCAAAAAGTGCAAGGTTTTCATGCTTGCTGGTATAGTTGCACCTATGGCTTCACAAATTTTCTTTTCCTTTTTTCAATCGTCCTTATTCTGGATTCATTTATTTTGAAATGGCAGGCAACCACAGCTACAGACCTCAATCTGCAGTATATATCAAGCAACTCAACTTTTTCTTGTAATATCATGAGTTTACTTCTTGGGAACATTTCCAATATCACTAGCAGCAACTCATACGGGTTTCATGGTATTATTCAAGGTGTTTATAGTATTGTACGAAACACAATGAAAAATATGCAAGAACTGCAAGAGACCATTTATTAAGATACTCAATTTACTGGAAAGAAAGCTGCTCACATGGAGATGATTAGTGTCTAATGGTGTTTTAAGCAGATATTCACAACATTTGAGATCACTGCAATAGCAACAGGAAGTGAATACAAAACTATAAGAGTAGTACAATAGGTATCACAGTTAATTCTATGCAGTTATGATTTGATACTGCATCTTTACATTTGTTTACATTTCTCTCAACTGCAAATGGCACCATGTATGGTCTGTGTAGGCACACGTTTTGATAAATTTTCATAAAAGATTTGTATTTTATGGTAGCAAATTATAACACAGACTAATATCTACATGTATTTTATGCATTTGTGACATATCTTTTTCTTCATTTTTTTTCAGCATTTCTAGGCTACGTGGTTCATCTGAGTTTTTTCAAACTGTTGCACATTTCCAAAAAACTTTCCAATACATCTATTGAAAAAAATCCTGCGTATAAGTGGATCTACACAGCTCAAAAACATGCTGTTCAAGAGTCAACTGTATACAGATTGGAAGGGAAGAAATAAAGGTTGTTGGGTACAAGGCCAATTATAAAAATCAATTGTATTTTTATATACAAGCAATTTACTTTAAAAATGACACTATTTATCATGACATCAAACACTTAGCAATAAATCTAACAAAAGATGTGTAATTCCTACATACAAAAAAATTTCAAAACACCAAGAAAAATTAAACATCGAAACAAATGGGAAAATATATTCATAGACGTGAAGAATCAATACTATAGACACTAGTCAAGTGTCCCCAAATTAATGTAGAAATGCAATGTAATTCCAGTCAAAACCCCATGTGTTTTTCTATGTATGTATAGTTTAATAAGCTGTTTCTAAAATGTATACAGAAATGCAAAGGTCCAAGGATAGTCAAATCAATTCTGCAGAAAAACAGTAGAGGACAGAAGCTTCAGGTATCAACACTTACTACACAGTTACAGTGATAATATGATATTGGCTGAAACATAAACAGGCCAATGGAACAGAATAGTGTGTCTAGAAAGAGACCTCATATATACACCCACCTTTATGACAAAGAGACACAGAAGTCTGGTGAAAAAAAAAAGACTTTTTTCAATAAACAGTGCCGAGTCTATTAGTTATCCATATGGGAAAAAAAAAAGATGTTGCCCTCCTCCGCATAATATATATTTAAAAAATAGTAAAGTTCCTTAGAAATAAAGCAGGAATAACTTAGACAAACCAAAGATTTCCTAACCAGAACACAGAACACACTTAACATATAGGGAAAATTTGACAGACTGTAGTAGATTAAAATTAGGAAATTCTTGATACAGCCAATCTGTAGCCCCCTTATGTGGGAACTTATTAGTGTATGCAGTCTGATAATTCACTTAACCATATTTATTTAACATTCAAAGAACTGATTTTGCTTTTGTGAAGGAGTAATACCTTGATTTACAAAATTAAATCCATAAAACTTATGAGGTTCAAATAAAATGATTATAGTTTTAACAACTACCAGAAACATAACAAAGGATCAAATACAATTTGAATTTAATATGTGAAGTGGCATTGTTTTCACTTATTTTTTAAAATGCACTTTTACTTCTAATCTTAAATGCTACTAATAACACTCACTTATCACAGGTGATTGAAAATAGCTGCCAGATGCCCTGTTAAGTAGACAGGAACAAAGTCAACTTAAATAAAAGTAAAGGCCCAGAGCTGCTCTCTATGGCTAGCAAAAAAAAAAAAAAAAAAAAAAAAAGCCATCTGCTACAACAAAAATAATCTAAATAAGTCTGTTTGTCTACTGTTTATTTAAATGGTGGAAAATCAGTTTGCTTAGCCAAGATCATAGCTACAACAGGATTAACCTGTCTTTAAGTGGGGGAAACAACTACCTATCATCCTGTTTACTCAAAAAGCCTCCTTACATCAGAGAAGCAAGGGGTAAAATATTGGAGTACTGGAGTAAAATAAAGATAGCATTAGCTTTCCAGAGGTGACAAATGTTAAAAGGCCAGAGGGGATGACACATTACATACCCAAATGTTTTAAAATTTCAATTTATATGTTTCATGTCTATAATAAAAAAATTTACACATGCAAAAAATTATTTCTAATCAAGAACTGACTTTCTTTTAATAGAACCTGATAATTACTATAATCTTATGGATTCTGTCTAAGGCAAAATACAGCTTTAAATATAGAAGGGAATTGAGTATCTTCAGTTATACATTCTTTCAAGGTCCATAATCTTCAAATTTCTAGATTAACAGAAATTGCGTAAAGGGCTAATACAGTCCAACTCTCATTCTCTGCTTATGCCAAGCCTCATTAAAATAGCACACATTTATCTTTCAGTCTGGGAAGGGCATTATGTATTCTCAACTACTAAACACTTTACCTTTGCAGCAAGCTGTAGTCCAATTTTGTCAGCTTCAGCCTCCAATTTTCTGCTGTATGGTCTATTAAACATATACTAAGAAGAAACAGGACAGAAAAGCTCCATTAAGACAATTTTTTCATGACAAAAGGAGTAACAAAGAGAGGGTTTTTTTTTATTTTAAAGTTTCATGGAGTATCTAGGATAAAATTCCTATAGTGTCTACTAACATTAAAATAACTCCATAATATAAAATATAAACACAGCCTTTATTTCCCTGATTAGAAATTAATACTTTAAAAACACGGTAAGAATAGAAGTCAATTTCTTGACAGTCTGTAGTATGAGGAATTTACTTCTATTTTTCCAATTATAGTCTCCACCTACTGAGTACAGGATTCACTAAGAAAGCTTATTGATGAAGGCTTTTAATATGGCCAAGGAACATTATGACCTTGAGTTTTAAAAGAAAATCAAGAAAACGTAGGTATATAATATCCAATGACACTACTAGACAATTTATTTCAGTAAGAAAATTAACCATATAGCAGAATGTTCTTTCTTTGATAAATTATCTTAATTTCCTTTTTCTTTTCTAAGTATTGATTAGTTGGGAAAATGAAATTTTCTTCTGACTTCAATAAAAAACACACGTAGATATAGTAACTTTAATTTTCCTAATTACTTGTATTTATGTGAACGCTTTCCAGTTAAATTCTAATTTTCAGTAAGTACTAAAACTTTGTAGGAGATGAATCAATAGGCAGGACTTTTGAGAAAAGAGCTATTAATTGGGGAAGCAATCTTTCAAAGGTAGCCACATGTCTGTGATGGCCTGAAATAATACAATAAATCTGATATACAGTATGTGACCATTAGAAATGACTTCCTTCCTTTTCAATCAGTCAGTTTTAGGTCGATGATGTATATCATATAGTGCCTTCACTCTCCATGAGCAGGCTGCATGTGCCTCCATCAAGTCTACTGATAGCATAAGGATTTAAGACGTTGGCTTTAAAAAGACAGAAACTTAAGTTCAAGTCCAAATGCTGTTAACTTATTGTTAACCCTGAGCTAATTGTTTAACCCCAGTAAACCCAGGAGTATCATATGTAAAATGAAATGAGTAACAGTGCCAATCTCACACAGCTGCAGAGGGGATTAAATGAACAAAAATAATAGCTCATATTTATTGAGTCCTTATTTGTGCCAGGTATTGTGCTAAGTGTTTTAAATTAATGATTCTAAACCTAGTGTGATTTTGTCCTCCAGGGACATTTGCAAATGTTTGGAAATATTTATGACTGTCATAACTGAGAGAAGGGAGAGCTACTGACATCTAGGGGATGGGGGTGAGAAATGCTACTAAACATCCTACAGTGCCCAGGACAACTTCCCCACAACAAAGAATTATCCAGTCCAAAGCATCAGCAGTACTGCGATTGAGAAATCTTGCTTTAAATGTATCATTCCGTCCTCACAACAAATGAACCTCAGCAATTCCCACACCCTTATGACTTCACTATCAACATTCCTCTCTGTTCTCCAATCACAGCGAGTTTCTAGAGAAAAACATCTCCTTGTCACCAGAATTATTGAGGGGCCTTGATTTAGGGAAAAAGAATTCAAACAGAATCATTCCTACTTTATTTTCACGGAAGAATTACAGTGAAGTGGCAGAATTTATCAAATATTTAAAGAAAGAAATAGCTACATGTTATCTTTCTTATGACCCACTCTGCTGATTCCATTACAAAAAAAGCAATCTACAGATAGATAGAGAAAATAACTAAATTAATTCTTTTAATTTCCTGGCAGTTCAGTGACAGAAACAAAATTCAAAATATGAGATCCTATAACCTAAGGAATAACTATTCTTTTGTTCTCTCTTTAAGAACCTTTACTTCAATATAAACGAAGCCAAATGATATGGTAATGCTGAATAACAGACTTAGTTATCCAATCTCAAAAACAATTTGTCTCATAGAATTTTGCACATTAGATTTAAACAGCACCCAGATGGCACTCTGATGGGTACTCCACAAATCATTAAATAAACAAATAACAGATTGTTTCTAAATAACCAAACCTCCTGGGACAAGAGGAAATATTCAAAGAAAGATGTCAAATAAAATAATCATAGTTAACAAAGTAGTTATAAAGATTGCAAGACCTACTTTCAGTAGTACAGTGTTTTGAACAAAACGAGGCACTCAATACATTTTTGAGATGATTATTATACATAAGCACTAAAATCAAAAGTTAACAAACACCTAGTAAGACTTTCCTTTCAATAATTTCAAAGCAATGATAGTTCAACAGAGAGAGAAGGAAGGAAGGGCGGTAAAGCAGCTTTAGCCAATTCTGTGCCCATTAAAGTTCACAGGTTTTAATACTGCCCCATTAAAATGCAAATACAGTTGGCTCTCTATATCTGTGGATTATGCATCTGATGGATTCAACCAATTTGGATAGAAAATATTTATGAAAAACAATTAAAAAAAAACTACAACAAAATTAAAAATATACAGTAAAATAACAATTTACATAGCATTTACATTGAATTACACATAATCTAGAGATGATTTAAAGTATATGAGACGATGTGCATAGTGACATGCAAATACCATGCCATTTTTTATCAAGGACTGGAGCATACTCAGATTTTGGTATCCACGAGAAGTCCTGTATACCAAGGGACGGCTGAAATTGGGGAATGGGGGAGTCATTCAGTTACTATGAAAGCAAGGGTCAGTGGCTGGGTTTTCTCTTTGTAAAACCAATACATATATTTTTGAAAATCATATTAGCCAAAAGTTGCCAAGCCCTTCTAACCTATCCATACCCATCATTTGAGAGATGTAGTATTCCTTAACTTAAATATTCATATATAAGAATATCCCCTAAAAATGAGAAAACATAAGACACTAAAAATTTGTACCCATATTTCATAGTGAAATGTAAAAACATCTCTGGATTTGCTGCTTTACAGTAGTATTAAAATATCCCCACCACAGGCTATGATCAATTCAAGTTATTGTCTCAGACTTACCTCCTGCAATTTAGACTGTATCCACTGGCCCAAAAGTGCCAAACTATCTCGAGGACAAATGGCCCAAATCATTGTGAGGAAAATCATACCTAGGAAATCCAAAAAATGAACCATGCCAGCCTTTTCTGCCTGAGAATAATCAAAATAATAAAAATTACATTTCATACATCGAGACAGTATATGCTTACATTTTCTAGTTCATCAGGTGTTACAATTACCCGACCTTCTCCACCTAAGACTGAGAGTTCTCTTTTTCTTCTTTTGCTTTTTCTTTCCTGGTCTGCTTTTCCCTGCCTTTATTTATCTACTTATATACCTATTCATTCGTCTAACTAGTATCTACTGAGCCACTTATTATTACAGGATATTAATCTACAGTTTCTTGCATTAACACGCATAATAATCTTGTGAAATAGGTACAATTATCCCTACATTTATAGATAATGAAACTGAGATAGAGGTTAGAAGAGTTGCCCACATTTGCACAGCTATTACTAAAAGGACCAGAAATCAAACCCGGTCAGTTCTAGTTTTTAATACAGTTGCATCATTTTAAAATATCAAATAAATGTTTCATTTTACTAATATTTTTGGATGAGGACTAAACACTAACATATGAAGCACTTAAAACAAGAAAAAACTCAGAAAAAGACTGGAAGTTTATTTTAAATAAATGTATTCTGGTCTTCAAGACCTAATATATGAAACATTACTCCTTTATACAAGTTTATAAATTTGTAAGTCTAGTATTTATCATGAGAGAATCGGGTTCTATGAATTTTTGTATTTACTTGTATCAGTTACCAAAAAAGATTTTTCATAAAATAGTTGTTTTGAGTAGTAATATCTAAATATAAGTTTAATGAACTAGATTGTTCATGGTTTGCCAGTAAAATTGATTAGTAAATGTTAATGTTGTAATGCTGAAACTGAAAAAATAGCAGTCATTACTTGAATGTATGAAAAATGACTGAAAACTAAAAACAATGACTTAGAATACTGTCCCTTAACAAATATTGTACCCTCACAAAACATACTTTACCTCCTTATATTTGCCTCATTACTTTGCCTCAAAACACAACTGTGTATTTTGAAAAACAATTACGGATTTTTTTTTTTTTTTTGAGACAGAGTCTTGCCCTGTCGCCCAAGCTGGAGTGCAGTGGTGAGTCTCAGCTCATTGCAACCTCCGCCTCTGGGTTCAAATGATTCTCCTGCCTCAGTCTCCCGAGTAGCTGGGATTACAGGGGCCCACCACCACGCTCAGCTATTTTTTGTATTTTTAGTAGAGACGGAGTTTCACCATGTTGACCAGGCTGGTCTTGAACTCCTGACCTCGTGATCAGCCCACCTTGGCCTCCCAAAGTGCTGGGATTACAGGCATGAGCCACCACATCCAGCCCAATTATGGAATTATTTTAACATGAAAACATGAAACTCAAAATAAGGAAGTCGTTATAGAAGAGAAAGCCCTTGTTATCAAAGAATATAATTGCTATTATACAGTCTTAGAAAACTGGAAATACACACACAAATGCCTGTATTTGTAGAATAAAGAAAACATAAAAACCTAGATAAAATCAAAATTGAGACTCCCCAAAGAGAAAATACTGTGCTGACAATATTTAAGATATCTGCAAAAACATACTAATAACTATGCTCTATTTTTAAGGCTGCTGTTTGCTTTTTACATCTCACCTACTACTGTTCTTGCACTGATAGAGATGACAATACACTAAATATGAGGCACTGAACTAGATGCCTGAAAAACAAATGTACTGAATAGTAACACCTTTCAAATGCTAAAATGGCCAAAACTGATTTTATGATTTTATGATTTCAAGTTATGAAGCCATTACTTGAAAGATATTAGAGTGCATATAGTAACACTGCTTAGATGTACTCTTGTGTATATTTAAGAAAAAAAGATTTTTTCTTTGAGACAGTATCTCACTCTGCCACCCACGCTGGAGTGCAGTAGTGCGATCATGACTCACTGCAGCCTTGATCTCCCAGGCTCAAGCAATCCTCCTGCCTCAGGCTCCAGAGCAGCTGGAACTACAGGTGTGAGCCACCATGCTCAGCTAATTTTTAAAATTTTTCTATACAGACAGAGTCTATGTTGCCCAGGCCAGTCTCAAACTCGTGGGCTCAAGCAATCCTCCTGCCTCAGCCTCCCAAAGTGCTGGGATTACAGGTGTAAGCCACTGCACCTGTCAGGAAAAATGTTTTTAAAATCTTCCTGTAACTCAGAAGAAATCAAGGAGATAATTACTTTCGGTGCTTCAGAAAAACACTTTGGCCCATCTTATTTTATTAATACTCTAAGGAATAGGTAGAATTTGAGATGACTCTTAGAAGGATTAGAATCATTATCATTTCTATTTGAAGTTAATGTTACTTGTATTTCTGATTTAGCATTTCAGTCACTTCACTATGTACCTTTGTGTTTACAATTAAAAAAATACTTATCTCTAACGTAGACAAAAGAGCCATTCATATTTTTAAATGAATAACAATTTTTAAAAATCTGTGAAATAGATGTGTTATTTTCCTGGACTCATATCAAGATGAACAGACAGGTATTCACAGGAGCATACATCAACTTTAATTCTATGACCTATAAGAAAAGTGCTGCTAAAAACCAGGTAACTATGGTGAAAGGAAGAAACACTGGATTAACATACAGAAGACCCAGGTTAAAGTCCCAATTCGGTTACTTTGTCAGGTTAGTCATGTTACTGTTTTTCTAAACATTAGTTTTCTCTTATATAAAATAGTAATAATAAATACATACCTCATTTGGTATTAAAATTATGAATGAGAAGCTACATAAACTAAAAAGCTCAGTAAACTGTAAAATGGCAAGGTATCGTTATTACTCTGCATTAATTATACATGACACATCATTCTAGAAATTTTCAAAGATGTTCCAAGCTATCTTCTGAGAATGAATAAAAAAGAAAGATGATTTACCCACTTAAATAGTAATATCACTTTCCTACAATTAATTTTCTGACTAGATTACAAGTATATTAATAATTACAGAAAGTTTAAAATTTCATTTGAAATAATTAGGGGTTAAGAATAATTACTTTTTAGCAAAAGAGACAGGTGATAAAAATAGTATTTAAGCAAAATCTTATTCAGTATCAAATACTAAAGACCATAAAAATTCTCAAAATTAGCCAATCACATTTTTTCAGGTAGCAGATTAAGGCAATTACTCAAAACTAAAAGTCCATCATTTAAAAAAAAAAGCTAAAGAAAATCAGTTCTTTAAAAGATTTAACTTGTTAACTTCAAAGCAGTTTTTCCAAACCTGAACATTCATTTTAGGTACTTACAGCATGTCCAAGTACTGCATGTGCTATTTCATGGCCCAGAAGGAAAGTAAGTTGATCAATATCGGTTACACTTTTTAACAATCCACTGAAGACAAACATTTGTCCATTCTGCACGACAAAGAAAATAATATAAGCAATTAGAACATCATAAAAAACAAGGACAATAAATTTAACAACTATAATGCATTTGAGAACATTTACTTACTGGAAGCACAAAGGCATTATTAATTGGGGAATCAACCACATGAATAATCCAATTGATCTGAGAAATCCCTGGAATATCTTTATTGCATTCAATTAGATGACAAAGCACTTCTTTAACAGCCAGGTATCGGGCATCTTTCTCAGTTAGCATATCATTTTTAAATTCTTCCATGTGCTGAAAGATTAAAAATTACTTCTTATTTTAAAAGAGCACTACGAAATGCTTACTCTGCTTCATGGAAAGTTATATGACTATTTATTGTTGAACATTTTAACTATATAAAACTCTGCATATATTAAACACTCAAATTTCTCAAATCTGAATTATTCATGCAAAGACAATGTGGTTTCTCGCAAAGGAATAAATTCTAATACTAAGAATTTTTTATGGATTGAATAGATTGACACCAAAATTTCACTCTTTTCGATTAAACTACAAACGAATACTTAAGTATTATTTCTACTTTCCTAAGCATTTTAGAAAACACTGCCTAGGCCAGGCAAGATGGCTCACACCTGTAATCCCAGAACTAGGGGAGGCCAAGGCAGTAGGATCACCTGAGCTCAGAAGTTCAAGACCAGCCTGGGCAACATGGTGAAGCCCCATCTCTACCAAAACACAAAAAATTAGCCAGGGGTGGTGGCATGCACCTGTGTTCCCAGCTACATGGGAGGCTGAAGTGGGAGGATCGCTTGAGCCTGAGAGGCGGATGTTGCAGTGAGCTGAGATCTCACCACTACACTCCAACTCCAACCTGGGTAAAAGAGTGAGACCCCATCTCGAAAAGAAAAGAAAGGAAAAGAAGGAAAGAAAGTCTAGAGAACTTAAGATTTCATCTAAGTAAAATACAAAAGAAAATTACATTCATAAAGCATTGAACAGAAAAACACCCTATACTTAATAAGAAAGTTAAACTACCAAAATAGATATTTCATTAACTTTAAGGTGTTTTATTTACAGATTGAAAGGAAATTACTGAAATCTCAGAACTAATGAGCATATCACTGTCTCTACATGATGCTGATTAAGACTAGCCATCATAGAAAATACTTTTTCTGAAGTTATATTCATGAGAGCTCTTTCAAGTGTACTGAGAAAATTAAAAATGCTCTGAAATATTACTTTAACTTTCATAAAGCAGCTGGGTGTGGTGGCTCATGCCACCTCGGCACTTTGGGAGGCCGAGGTGGGCAGATCACAAGGTCAGGATATCGAGACCATCCTGGCCAACATGGTGAAACTCCATCTCTACTAAAAATACAAAAATTAGCCAGGCGTGGTGGCAGGCCCTGTAGTCCCAGCTATTCGAGAAGCTGAGGCAGGAGAATCACTTGAACCCGTGAGGTGGAGGCTGCAGTGAGCCGAGATAGCCCCACTGTACTCCATGCACTCCAGCCTGAGTGACAGAGGTGAGACTCTCAAAACACCACCACCAAAAAAAGAATCAACAAGTTAGTAACTTTTCTCCTTGAGATGCATTACAAAGACATTATTTTATAGAATATGAACTTACAAGTAGTTTTTATTTTAAAGACTTCTAAAAAGCATAATTCACCAATGTGAACTGCCTAAAACAGACAAAAACCCCCAGGATTTATTAACTCTTCTGAAGTAGATAAAACAAGAATAAACGTAATTATAGCACTTTATAATATCCCTATAAGAACATGTGTTGAAATTTTCCTATCACACAGATATTACATCTGTAGCTAAAATAAGAAAAAAAGAAAAATGCATCTATGTCTATATGTATATACATGTACACAGATATACATAAATTTTAAAAAATTTTTTAGCAATGTGAATGGTAAAAGATGCACTAATACTAGGCCTGTCTCAATCTTTCCAAAACACTTTCCTTAAACCTGCCTTTGACTAAAGCCTAAGAAACATCTCAAATCTCTGTATACACTCTACTAAAAGAGATTGGTCTTGCCTGGATTAAGAAAAATTTTTATAACTAAGAAAGTAACTTTCCATTGACAAACTCAGAAGTTCATTTGGAATAAAAAGATTTAACCATGCCAGGTACAGTGGCTCACACCTGTAAACTCAGCATTGTGGGAGGCCGAGACAGGTGGATCACCTGAGGTCAGGAGTTCGAGACCACCCTGGCCAACACGGTGAAACCCCGTCTCTACTAAAAATACAAAAAAAATTAGCCAGGCATGGTGGTGCACATCTATAGTCCCAGCTACTCCGGAGGTTGAGGCCGGAGAATAACTTGAACCTGGAAGGTGGAGGTTGCAGTGAGCCGAGATTGCACCACTACAGTCCAGTCTGGGCGACAGAGTGTCTCTGTCTCAAAAAAAAAAAAAAAAGATTTAGCCATGCCAAAGCTGTCGAGTGAGGCCACTGGACATGAATTCAACAAATATTAATTGAGCCACAGGGCACATAACATGTATATGTGCTATGAACTGGAGAGAAAATGATGACCTCTGTCGCGAAAAAACAAGGGTATAAAATGTCTAACTACCTGAGTTATTACACTTTCCAAAGAGGTAAGACTTCTAAATTACAACTTCAGTTTGGATTCAAAAAACATAATAAATTTCTAAAACTGATGTTCGGAGAAAAATGATCTTATATTACTTGATTTTCAAAGTATAAAAATTCTGACAATAAATCTATTTATCCAATAGATATATACTAAGCACTACTCTTACACACTGTGTTAGTATTTAAAATAAAACCATAAACAAAAACAGGCAAGATCCCTGCCCCCATAAAGCTTAGTCTAACAAGGGACACGGACTATCGAATAAATAATTATGCAAATAATTATGTTACTCTCACGAGTGCTTTGAAGGAAAAGTACAGTATGCAGAGAAAAAAAGCCTAGGAGACCTAACCCCAGTAAAGCCAAGCAATGGGCACAACTACGAAAGAGCTGGTTCATAATTCAGTTGGTATGAAGGATACCTCCTCGGGCCTCATCCAGTCACCTGCGTAACCCAGTCTGGTTATCATGGAAGGCTTTCCGGAGAAAAGTGGCATTTAAGGAGAAATGTGCTGAGCAGGAGTTGGCTGGGTGAATGCTAGGAAAAGCAATGTAGGCAGTAGGAATACTAAGTGTGAAAGGTCTGAGGCCTTCTGGAAAAAAAAAAATGCTAATTTCATATCAAAGACTAAAATTTAAAAACAACGTATCTTTCATATTTAAGATACTTTCCTACTTTGAGTGTTATACTAAGCAGTCTAATTAAAAACAATTCTTACTACTTACTGCTTCATATTCCAGTTCTGATAAAAGTCTGAACTGCTCTTTCCCCAATAATAGTAGCTTGCTCCTTCCTGTGACTGGACTTACTTCCAGGTGAGTAAAATAAAACACCACAAAGAGCAATCCAAAACTACTCAAACCAAGGAATAGCTTCCATTTATTCTTCCTTATACTTTGTTTAAATAGTTCCTTCTTGTTAGGAGGAAGTGCCTGCCACCATTTCCTTATGCCCCTAAAGCAAAAAGAAAAATTCAAAGTTCTGATCATCATTACAGCACATATCACTAAAGCTCAAATGCATACACTAGAATTTTATGTCCTCAAACACCTGAATTTATATATTTTGCTGAATACATCGCATTTCCAGTTAACAAAATTCTTAGCTAAATGATGAAGAAATCATCAACGATATAAAGTTACAGCTAAAAAATTCTAATGCTCATCGAAATTTTCTTCTTCAGCTATTTTAAGGATAAACACTAAATGAGATGCTAGTTTACTATAACTACCACTGGTTAACATTTATTACTATCTAGTATATGCAAAATTCTCTCTCTCTCTCTCTCTCTATATATATATATGCCATCTCATTTAATCTTCATAATAATCCTGTCACAGAAGAGAAAATTGTTAGGTAACTTGTCCATGGCCACCCAGGTAATAAGAGTAAAACCAAGCAATGAAGTCAATGACATTCCAGAGTCTGACCACTTAGCCACTTAATAGGGATAACTGTCTAATTAATTATGTAAGAGGTTACAGTACAATAAATCTATACCTGGAACTACTATTCTTCCCACTGCTCCTCAGACCTCCAAGACAATTTGCCAGTGATTCAACAAGGTACAAGGAAAACTGCCTCAGCATTCATTTTGGAAATAAATAGTGCTCAGTAGCAGAAACTCCACTATCCTCTTTAGAAAATGAAAAAGGAGAGATAATAATATCATAGGTACTCATAAGAAAGTGGGAGATTTTGTAGATAACATCTGAGAAGGTCCAATTTCTACCAGGCAACAATACTGTCTGCTGCTTAGCAGTGTTCAGAAACTTTTCTGACAACAAGCAATATTTTCAATACTGGGACAAACATTTTCCTTGTGAGTTGATCTGTAAAACCACAACAAAAATTTACCATATATACATGACTCTCTTGACAAAAATTTATTTTACAAAATAACTTCTTAAAGTTCTCTTTGTGAAGTGACACACCCCAATGCCTTTACACAAAGTCTCAATTTAAAGGGACATAAACCAAACTATCGAGTACACCTATTTCCTATTTAAAACTTTACATGACATTATCATTTATTTAAAATGTATGAAAGACATATTCTAAATGAAAAATTTTAGGTGATCAACAATAGTAACGAAAACAAGAAAGTTAAAAACAAACAATTTAAAAGGATGAGAACGCATCAGAAATCAGAAAGAGCATCCCAAGAACCTGGGATGAGCGTATTACTTCAACCAAGAGTCAGTACAGCTGTATCTCCTCTGGGTGCCAACACCAAATCATGAAGAACACAATAAATTACAAATGGAAGTTCTTGGTTTTTTATCAAAAGCAAACTGGTTTGGTTCATGTGGAAGTAAGAAGGCTAGAAGGGACTTCACAGTCATCAAACACAAGAAAGCTTTATGAAGAAACAGCGATTCGCTTTCTTCAATCTTCATAAAACAAATAAGAGAAAAAGGGTTAAAGTACTATCAAGCTGTGAAAGTTTATTATAAAGGATCTCCAAGAAAAAAAAACAAAGATCTGTTGGGAACAGAATAGAAAAAAAAGCAGCATTAATGATTTAAGAGTTAACTAGGAGTGGGCCCACCCTTATATAAGTAAAGTTCCTCAGTTTTATGATTTGCTGCCTTTAAATTCCACAAATTAAAAAGAAATGTTTGTAAGTACTCTTCTTATATGCGAGCGATAACCAACACTTCTGATCCACATATCTAAGATCTTGTAATCATAAATATAAGACTTTTTAAAAAATGCCTATACAATACGTAAGAATAACTTTTTAAAGAGACCATATTTCTATACCATAAATTAATATGCAGGATATTGTTTCAGGATTATTAAATCATACATAACAAAACTGGGCAGGAGCTACTGTTTAGAAACTTCACTTTGAGCTAAATGAGGGGACACGGGATCTAACAAGGTTTCTTTAAAAGTACAGTTTTATAAATAAAAAAATTTAATTTCTAAAAGTTAACACAAAATACTAATGCAAAAAGTTAATACAAAAGTTTAGTTTTCTAAAAAAGCATTTTACCTGCCTACAATGATTGCAAATAACTTCTGCACTGGTTTAAGAATCATCAACAAGAGAGGAACCGGAGCAGCTTGAAACCGTGGAGAAGTGTGGAAATTCCTAATAGCTCTTACAGGAGAAGGGCTTAGAGGATGCAATACTGACAGACTAGGAACTGCTGTAACTTCTTTTATCAGTAGCTGTCTTGAAAAAGAGTCATTCCATACAGTACGTTTGCTGGTGATCATCCAAATTTCCTTATTTTTGGTACTTGAGAGGCATCCTCTTCTTTTGTTGTTAAAAGTCCTATAAAAATGGAAGTTTCCAGGCAGAAAAGTCCACCTATCACACTGATTTACTCCCAGTCCCTGATACTTATTTACTATATGGTTAACTTGTACTTGATGACAGCCCTGTGAGGTTGATGCTAACGTGTTACATTTTCTCCAGTTAGACAGTGAATTAAATCGGAAAAAAACATGGTTTCTAGCAGCAGACTGCAATCCACAGATGAAGCTCATCTTTTTCACTTGATTACCTGAAACACAAAAAATAAACTATAAATATTTGTGGAAAATATTTACTTACCAAACTGGGAATATAACACTTATTAAATAGGTGTGTCAGCTGTTCTTCTAACACATCTCAGGCTAAATTACCTTGGGTTTCAACTCATCACCCCTACAGCAATGCCTTTCAGCAAGATAAACCAGAGTATACATAACATGACATTTACTATGCAATGTGTACTTTAGAAGCTTGCATTTTTTTCATTTCATTTTTAATTTGTAGTTAGGGGAGAGCCATTTTTATTTTAATGGCAAATTATTTGGGCAATAAAGTGGATTAGATAAAAACAATAGTAAAACTTTTATCAGTTTGCAATAACTGGAAGGAAGCATGTAATACGGAAGAGTAAAATCTAACTCATATAAAATGCACTGGACATTAGGCACTGAAGAACAGTGATCCCTGAGAAATGGGAAACAGAGCCCTGCAATTGTCCTAGCTTATTGCCTGGAGAGTGCTTCCAGGCCACAATGCAGACAGGGTAAACCTAGGTGGAGCCCAGTGATTCCCCTAAATCAAAGAGATAAGGCTGCGAGGTCAAGCAAACCAAGGTTGCCAGAGCTCACAGGACAGAGGACAAGAGAAGAAAAGAGCTGCACAGAGAACTCTAGAGTTCTGCAGAGAATCCCCCTCCCATATTCAGCTAAGTCCTGCCTGGGCATATGTGTAAGAAAATCCCCTGGAGCTGGGAAAGGACCACCTGAAAAGACTGGAGAGAAGAATATACAGGGCTCACACATGGCATGGTATAGTGTCTGTCCCCTCCGCCAACCAAAGTGGAAAACCTTATCATTCGTCAAGCACTCAGAAGGGTTTTGCCTCAACATTAGAGAAAGATTAGTCCTAGGCCAAAAGCTGCTGTGGCCCCACCTAACAAATATTAAAAGCAACACCCAAAAAGATTAAATGCTTCCAAGCAACAACTGCATCCCAGAAAAAACAAAAAACAAAACAAAACAAAAAATCTCAAGAACAGGTATTAGGACACAAAACTATTTAGCACTTAACAAGGTGCAATTTACAATTAAAAATCACCAAGCATGCAAGAAGCAAGATATGTGATCTGTAATTAGAAGAAATATCAATCAGTGGAAACTAACTCCTGAATAAACAAATAACAGCATTAGTAAACAAGGATATTAGTTATTGTAACTATAATGCACAAGTTTAAGAAGCTAAAGGAAAATATGAGCATGTTACATAGAGATATATATTTCTTTAAAAGACTTACACTAAACTTTTAGACAGGAAAACTATAAGACATAAGATGAAAAACATACTAGATGAGACAATAGCAGATTAACATTATAGAAATAAAGATTTGTGACTTTGAAGATGTATCAACAGAAACCATCTAAAATGAAACTCAGAGAGAAAATACAATCATAAAAAAAGGCACAGGGCATCAACGAGGTATGTAATAACTTCAAGCGACCTAATATTCATCTAACTGAAGTCCCCAGAAAGTGGCGGGGGAGGTGCAGACAGAAAAAAGAATACTTGAAATAATGGCCAAAAGTTTTCCAAACTTGATGAAAACTATAAAACCACAAATTCAAAATGTTTAACAAACCCTACACAAAAGAAACACAAAGGAAAAAAACTGCAAGGCACATAACTTCCTAAAATCAATGAAAGATAAAATCTTAAACTGGACATCTTAGATGAACTGTATAAATTCATTAAAAAACACAAAAAAGGCTGGGCATGGTGGCTCGCGACGTGTAATCCCGGCACTTAGGGAGGCCGAGGCAGGCGGATCACTTGAGGTCAGGAGTTCGAGACCTGCGTGGCCAACAATGTGAAACCCCTATCTAATAAAAATACAAAAATTAGCTAGGTGTGGTGGCACTTGCCTATAATCCCAGCTACTTGGGAGGCTGAAGCAGGAGAACTGCTTGAACCTGGGAGGTGGAGGTTGCAGAGAGCCGAGATGTCGCCACTGTACTCCAGCCTGGGCAACAGAGTGAGACTCTGTCAAAAAAAGAAAAAAGAAAAACACACAAAAAAGTACATACTCTGATTCCATCTCTATAACATAAACTGCAAAAAATGCAAACTAATCCATAGTGACAGAGAGATCAGTGACTGCTTGAGGAGTGGTAGGAAAAAGGGCCAGGGGAAGGGATTACAAAGAGTAGCGCTTGCCTATAAACCCAGCTATAATTGGGAGGCTGAGGAAGGAGAATCACTTGAAACTGGGAGGTGGAGACTGCAGTGAGCCAAAATTGTGCCACTACACTCCAGCCTGGGCAACAGAATGAGAACCTGTCTTTAAAAAAAAAAAAAAAAAAAAAACAACAACCAAAAACAAACAAAAAACCCAGATTGAAGGAATCTAAATATGAACTGAATTTCAAGTTGTTTTAGGTAATTATTATTTTCTTAGGTGATAATATTGTGGTTATGTGACTATTTTATTCCTGAGATACTTGCTGAAGGATCTGTTCATGATAAATAAAACTCACTTTCAAATTGTACAGCAAATGTACACACACAAAGGACATAAAGTCAATAAATAAAATATCAGCAATCATTGTATCTCAGTGATAGTTACATACGTGTTCCTTAAATTTTTCCTCAATTTTTCTGCATGTTTCAACACCTTCATATAAAAGTTGGGGGGGAAAACATGTAAAACTCAACCTAAGCTAATACGATATTATCTAGAAAGACGCTTCAGGACTACCAGTTTTAATAAATAGTATTATCTATATATCAAACTATTTGAAAATTACTCAAATTTATTTTTTATGAAATTCATACACCCTGCCCTTGCACTGTTAATGTATAATGTTAATAAAGGGCATGCTAAGTAAAACATTAACTTTGAGTTAAGTTAACCCTTTTTGAAATACTACCAATTTTAAATTAGTAAAGTCTAGGCTGATATATAATAGTTTGACATTATTAACAAGATACTTTGTTTTTACTTTTTTGAACCAAGCTGAAAAGTGGTAAAAGAATTTAAGCCTAGAAATCATTTCAAAATTCATATTGGAGTAGCTAGTAAGGTTTTCAGTGGCTAGGGGGCATGTGAGTTATGCAGCACAGAATATAGTCCTGCTTTCATGGAGGTTATAATCTAGTTAAGGAGACAAAATTGAACCTAAGTAAGACTATTAGGGGATAATAAAATTCAGTTATTAAAAATACACACTGTATGCATTTTTAAAAAGACATCCATGAGTAGCTGAAGAGCTCAGGAAGGCAGCAATTATTTTTCATGCCATTTAGACAGATCAGAAAGAGAAAAAACAATGGAAAGAACTGTTTTCAATGGGAAAGTGTATTAAGGTTTAAATGTGAAGTCTTCTAGAAGTCAAAATGCAAAAACAACACAAGCCCACTTTCTTTCCTTGACCTCAAATCTGATGATTTACTGTAGTAGATAAGCTTCAGACACTTGCCCAAGCACAACTTCTTTTCCAAATGTGCTTTTATGGCCTCAGTTTAGGGGATGAGCCTAGTTGGCCACATTCATCCCTAGCAACCCCTACCATTAGCTACAGAACTAGGAGTAGGCATTTGACACTAAAAAGATTTTACATAAAACAGTATCCCGCACAGGAATATAAGGGCATGTGTAAGTTGGGTCTACAGCAGGTGCTATGGCCAAACAAAGCAATATGTAAGCAAGAACTACAAACAAAAAGCTTTAAAAAAAAAAAAAATGGATCCACAGAAGAGACAATGGAATACAAGTGCAGACAGAAGATAAGTGAGAGACCACGAAGCCAGAGTGAACACGAGAGAAAAAGACCTCCCTGTTTCCCATGAAACCATTGTACTTCCTACACTTAATTGAGCTTCATGAGCTTTTACTTTATCCCCAAAATAATTCCCTTTCTTCAATGAGTTTCTGTATTCTACAAATAAATGATCTCTAAGACGTTTACATGGTATAAAACAGTTGCACATTTGTTTTTGTAAATCTACAGCATTTTAATATTATACATGTTGTTTACTGGAACTAGCTGAGGGCTCCTCCTACACTTTGCAAAGCCAAATTTACCAATTTTCAACATTTAATCAGTTCCAGAAATACTGGATTATCTCTACAGCAACTTTAGCATCCAAAATATCTCAGCCCACATTAAATCAGTCATGTCAATTCCACCTCCTTCTTATCTCATTCTAGCCTTTCCTGGGCTCTGTGGTCTTATGGTGTTGATCACTACACACCTAATCTCCCTGCCTGATTTCACCACCAACCCCTCCCACTCCAGTTTGACCCCAAACTGCAGCTAAAGCACTATTTCTAAAATGCAAACCCCAGCAACAGAATCCTACCCCCACAATTTACATACAGTCCTACCCTGGTAAATACCATGTAATCATTTAAAAGATAACATGGTGATCTGTAAATCTTCATAAGATTTAAAAGATAGCAATCTCTGGCAAAGGGATACACAAGTTTAAAAATAATAATAAATGCTACCTAAAAACTTCTGTATAGCAGAGGTGGCAAACTCAAACGTCTAAAGAAGCACCATACAACAGACCTTTCTGCAGTGATAAAAATGTTCATGTCTGCACTGTCCAATAAGGTAGCCCCTACAGGTGGCTACTGGGCATTTGAAATGTGACTGGTGCACCTGAGGAATGAAATTTTTAACTAAGTTAAATGGCCATATGTGGCTAGTGTCTACTGTATCGCACAGCACAAGTTTGTAGGGTCGAGGCAAGTGAATATCAGTAAAGCGATATTGATGTGAATGCAGATTCATGCTCATCTAAAGGAAGTGCAAACAGTATGATGGAATTTGAACTTGCTGTGGCCAAATGATTCAAAACTTTCAAGTAAAGCCAGAATTTCAGATTTTATGTGAAATTTATCAATTTTTAAATGTTGGCAATGAACTTAAAAAATTTTAATGACCTTAACCAAACATTCAGATTTTGTATTTTTGACCTCTGAACTGTATTACTATTCATTCATTCTGAAAACGTTTAATGAGTGCCCACTAAATGCTAGGCACCATTATGAATGCTAGAGATACTGCAGAGAACAAAATAGATTTAAAAATCCCTCCCCAGTTTGCAAAAATAGTAATGAGAATATATGCTAGTATATACAAAAATAAATCTGAAAAAAAGATACACCAAACTATTCACAATTATTTTGAATGGCAGGATGGTGGTTAAGAGGCATTATTAGTATTTTCACCTTACATATTTCTGTGCAGTTCAAATTTCTACAGAATGTATTATTACTTTTTTAAGGCTCCGCTCAGGCAACTATTTCTGTAATTTCCATTGTTTTTCTTTTCTTTCCTTTTTGCGACAGGGTCTCACTTTGTCGTTGCCCAGGCTGGAGTGCAGTGGTGCCACCTTGGCTCACTGCAACCTCGCCTCTTGGGTTCAAGCAATTCTCGCGCCTCAGTCTCCTCAGGAGCTAGGATTACAAGCATGCGCCACCACACCTGGCTAATTTTTGTATTTTTAGTAGAGACGGGGTTTTGCCAAGTTGCCCAGGCTGGTCTCGAACTCCTGGACTCAAGTGATCTGCTCACCTCAGTCTCTCAAGGTGTTGGGATTATAGGCCTGAGCCACCGCACCCTGCCAACCCAGTTAATTTTCCAAATTTTTTCGGTAGACACGGTGTGTCACTATGTTGCCCAGGCTGATTTTTAACTCCTGGGCTCAACTGATCGTACTGCATTGCGAAGTGCGGGGATTACAGTCATGCGCCACCAAGCCTGGACTTGCATTGGTTTTCCATGGCTTTTATAAACTCCTTCATATGGTGAACCAGGCCCTCCTACTACTTCTCCAGGCACCTTCTCCAACCCTCCTTCACCCATTCCTAAATTCCAACCTCCCTGATTCACTTACAGCCCCCAGAAAAGGAAAGCTCTCATCTCTGTGTCTATGCACATCTACTCACACTGCTTAGCTCTGCTCATGACAAGCAAACTCCTTCTCATTTCTCATGACTTGTGTAAAAATTTTAAAAAAGAATCCTACTGACACAGAAGGTATAAGCAAAAGCCCCAACACTACATGTATATAATTAAAACCATTATCATTGCTATCACTGACAAGCAAGTGTCATTTTGAATAGCAACAGTGCCTGATATTTTGTAATCCGCGGGTTATCCTGAAGAAAGGGTAAAGAATGAGGGAAGAAATCTATTCATGCATTTTCAACGAGTCAATCACTAGACTACGGAGCACATAAGAAAAAAAAAAATCAGGGCTGACACATTCTCTTCAAAGAGCTGTGGCGGGTCAACAAACATAGCTGGCAGACTTCTAGGATTACAAAATTAATGATGTGAGAAAATTAAACAATTTGGATTGTTAGCCTCTAAGAACATTTCAGATCCTTAATTCTTTAAGTACCATCTCAGAATGAGCAAGTGCAGCACTCACTGGCACTCACTGCTGAAGCCTGGAAGACAGTTTTAACAACTCCTGCTGAAAATGACTATTTCTTCTCTAGTTTCTATGGAAACAGCTGTCAGATTGGCAAAAATAGGACACGTACTTTAAAATAATCATTCAAGCAAAGTACACACATGATGGAAGGCTTTAAAAAAGAATTGGACGGCAGCAGACTTGGTTCTTAAGCTTCCAAATGTCAGACTACACCCCTTCACCCCGGCTGAGAATGACGGAGATGAACCTAAATCCTTTTAGCGAGGGTTGCACGGCCTTGATCAACGGCTGAATGCCAAATAAGGGATTTTCATCTCCCTGGACTACAATTTCTTGTTGATGATTGCACGGCACAATAAAACTGTTGCTCCACACACAGACGACATTTACACAGTATACAGTGAGTTCTGTAGAGGAGTTTACCAGGAAGTTGTTAAAACTCCCCGGAACTGCTTAGACGGGGAATGTTCTGGTTTGCCCTGCCGAGTTAGGCTGGAAAACGTGTTCAGTTTCTCCTGGAGAGTGAAGGGGTGAAAGAGACGGATGCCCGACGCGGCGGGAGGTGCCGGGTGAGGCGCCCGAGGCCACGCGGGTGAGAAACGCAGCTCTGAAAGCGGGGCCGCCAATGAGGGCAGGCTGAGGGGGAGGGCAGGCGGCCCCCGAAAGTACTCCCGCGGGGCAGACACACGCGGTCGCCGGCGTGCCCCGGGCCAGGCGAAGGGAAAACCAGGCTCTCCCAGGACAGATGCCCTCCGTCTCCCGCCCCCGCGCCCCGCGCCCCTCCCCTCCACGCAGCCTTGTCGCCCACCCACGCCTCCTCCCGTATCCCCTTCCCCACGGATCCCCACTCCTTGCCCTGGCGCCCCCGCAGGCGCTCTGCGCTCCGCCCCCTCCCCACTCCCGCATTCTGCCTCCTGCCCCGGGCACGAGCCTACTCGGAAAAGCTGGGGAAAGGCGTCACCGTGAGGACTGACTCAAGCAGAAGCGAAAGCTGTGACACCTCCGACCCCACCTATGCGCAGGCGCGCACCCGCACTTCCTGCCCGCCACACCGGCCTGGGCGCCCTTCGCTCCGCCCACACCGGGCAGTCAATACAGCCACCCTGAGTCTTTCTCCCAGTGGCCCCGGGCCCCGCGCGGACTGCGGCGCTCTGGCGCCCCCGTGTGGCTTAAGGAGGGACATGGCCCTGGGCTGGGCTGCTTGCCTGGGGACAACTTTCTCCTGTCCTTGGTGAGTTGGGTCCTCTAAAGAATGATCCACCCAAGAATGTGTCCGTTGTAGTCTCTACGGCAGTACCGGCCAGAAGGGAAGATACTCGAAGGCTGCCAAAAGACGAAGGCTTCCTGGTTCTGAAGCTGCATTCATAGAAATAGTCTTTGGAGTGTGGGAACAGTGCTTTCATATGATTTTTGGAGGGACGCATTTTAAGAATGATGAAATATAATCTTAAATGTCTGGAAGTTAAAGTAGCTGGCTCCAAAATTATGTGTATAGTATGTTTCATTCATTTCACCAAGACATATTTATTGAGCATCAACTACATTTTAAGTGCCAGGGATGTAGCAGTGAACAAGACAGACCTGTCCTTCGTGAAGTTTGTATCACAGTGAGGAAAGAGGCTATTTTAAAAAAAAAGTGTACAAATAAGCAAGCAAAATATTGGATTGTGATGGATGAGTAGTGAGATCCCATATTAGTTTATTATGTTTATACTTTGTGCACAATGAAAACATCTCAAAGAACATAAACACGATGAACAATTCTAGATATCTCTTTTGGAAATTTTGTAAGTTACTGTTTCTTTTATCTTATGTGTACTTTATTATTTGCTTTTTACTTTGAAAGGGATATCCTGGAAAACCCCTGACCACTGGATCCCTAAAAACCGAAGTAGGAGGTTCTTCAGTCTTCGTACGGTTTATCTCCCAACCTCTGAAGTGCATGTGTCTTACCAAAGTTTCCAACGTGCTAGCCACCTCTTGCTCATCCTGCCTGATTAGCATAATGTCATTGGTGAAATAGATGGATGTGATGTGCTCTGGAATTTCCAGGTGATCCAGCTTGTTTTGGACTGTGCAGAGCCATTATGTCATTCTCCTGGATCCACCTGATTTCCAAAGGGGCCAGACTGGCAAGTTAAATAGAGATATGACAGGGATGACCAACCACCCTTGTATACTTCAGGTCTTTAATTATGGCATTAATCTCCACCATCATCTCACTATCCCCTCCGATGAAATATCGGTTTTGATTTGTTATCTTGACTTGGAAAGAAGGACAGCTTCAGAGGCTTCCCATTGGCTTTCCGCACCATGATAACTCAAGACCAAGGACCTTGAACTTCTTATCAATGTGGAGATTGCTCCAGCTGCCCAACATGTACTCCCAATTATGCACTCAGGAACTAAGGAAATGACTGCTGGATGGGTCCATGTATTTCTGGACCCACTGTAAGCTGGACATTATCCAGGACTCTGCTTATTACCTGATCCCCATAAGCCTCCACACTTAGAGAGGAGCCATGTGTGTTACACACTTTGGGTGTCTAGGTAACACCTGTGAAATGTCTCGGTATTCCTCTTTCCTCAACATATATTCAGTCAAGAAAATGGCTATGGGACACAGACCAAAGAGTAATCATTAATTACAGTAAATATTTGTTTCAGTATTGCAGGATTCTTCTTTCTGGGGACCCAACAACCTCTTAAGTGAACAGATTCTGTGGCCTCAGTGTGAAGATGGGCTCAGGTCTGAGACTTGAGCAATGAGCAGTGCTTTTTATTAAACAACTGCTCCCTGCGTAGGGTAAATAGCTTCTTGTCTTCCTCCAGTTGTAGATGTTAAGCAACACTATTGTTGGCTGCCCATCTATTTTTCCCCTAGGGAGACCTTATGCTATTAAAGCCCTCCACAACCTCCTGTGGATCAAGCCCTCTTGGCTGCGCCTCTGCCCTTGCCAGGTGTTGCGGTAATCTCATCCTCTGGGGTCCTCATGGTTAAAGCCACCACCTGGCTTCTACTACTTCAGGATCCTGTTATCCCAGTGGATATTATCAAGCCCAGCCTTGTGATCGCCTCTCCTACCGTCATCCTTTCCCTTCAGAGGAGAGCCTCTCTGAACTTCTTAGTGATTCTAGTGCCCCTCACACCAGTGCATTCCCCATGGCCATATAGATGATGCGTCCTCTGGGCCTCCTATGAAGCATTCCCCTCTGTCTGCCTTCGGGCTCTACACAAAAAAATTCATTCAGGCAAGTCCACTTCCCTCAGCTCCTCTGTCCTTCCTCTACCATTTCCAAGGGCAATTCGGGCATTCCTGCTTTACTCTGCATGGACCATGGCTTTCTCTCAGCTTCTAATAGTCACCTAGCAGTGAGTTTACCCCATCTTCTAGAGTCCCAAGTGCTGAGAAAGTGCCCCCAAGACAATGAATTTGTATTTAGCCAGGCTTGTTGTGGAACAGGAATTAAAAGAAATTAAAGAATGTGTAAGCAGAAACTCAGTTCTATGTAAGAAAACCCAGTTCACCCTGAGAAAGAGAAAGAGCTGGAGTCCTTTAAAAATTAACTGCCTGTTTTTCCGTGGCTAGTGAGCCTTATCTCTCCCTTTCCCAGGCATTGTGAAGACCCTGTTTCTCTAGCTGTGCAGCTGCAAGGTCACTAGACAGATAAACTCAAGCCATAAAACATGTTTTTACTTGAAAAGTTAGAAATGATGTAATGCATGTCTCAATTAATTAAATAACTGTCTTTGTTTCTCGCTTCTGTAACATGCTTCTCCCCACACAGATCTCCCCCAGCCCCATGAAATGTTTAAAAGGTAACTTGACTCTGTTCAGGGCTCAGTCCTTTGGATGTTAATCCAACTGGGCCAGTGCACCTAAATAATAAATCCTCCTCAACCCCTCGGTCTCTCTGATTCCTTATCAATCCCACCACAGTTCCTGCCCACTTTGATCAAGCACTTTCAGAAATCCAATTCCAGGGGTCCTCTCCTGGCTCCTGCTGGTACATGCTAAGTAGTTCTTTTGGCTCCTACATTATGCGATCTTCCTCCTCCCACCTTACCAGGCCCAACACATCCCCAGCTGGGTGATGCAGGAATTTAACCTGAGTTATCACCCTGGCAGATATCTAAGGGGAGATGGGGCAGCTCCTGAGTGGGCACCTGTTTATTCCTTGTGCTAGAGGCTTCAACACTGCCTTCCTACATGAGGGAAGTGTTAGCTTTGACTAGGGAAGGATCAGCCACCTCTGCAAGCTGTCAGGGTCTGCAGAGTCAGTATCCTCAGGGATTCTATCAGGATGTCCCATTTTGTGCTTCAGGGTTCCAGATTTTCCCAACCAGGGCCCAGACCTGCCTTGGCTAAGCATTTAAACATCTCTGGGGCTCTGCGACTCTTATCATGAAAATCTCTTTTGTTTCTCTGCTGTCCACACTCCTCCACTGCAGGAGATAAGAGCCTGTCTGTTACCTACCAAGGAGACCTCTGACTCCCACTCAGCCTTAACTGTTTACTAATGACCCTCTCTTTCTCATTTTCTCATGCAGGCCATCAACACAACGTAGCAAAAACAAGCTCACTGCACTGTTCTTTCAGACATTGCTCCCTCCATCTTTCAAGTGCCTTAACTATCCCACGTAAATGGCATTGCCCTCCACTGGGTCAGTTTCCCAAGTCACCATCACTGAAATCCACATGTGGGCCACTATCTTGTGCCAGACACTATCCACGACCCCACAGTCCACACAAGATGGAGTTCTTGTAGCCAGTTGGGCAATTAGTGAGCCACTCTCAAAGCCAATCTTACCATCTTCTCAAATCACCCCACTTCTAGTTCACCTGTATCAACGGGCCCTCTAAAAAGCAGATGCCAAGGTGGAATCCGATGTGCAAGACTTATTTACTGGGTGGAAAATCCTGGGAAGGATAATGGAGCAGGAGCAGGAATAGACATGAAGGGCCCTCAGATCATGACACTGGTTAAAGGAGAAAGGGAAAGAAGAAAGATTGGATAAGAAGCACCTCAGGTTGTAGCACAATTCTAAGAAGGTTTTGAAAATGAGGAGTCCTTGGGCCAAAATTGCCTGCTAGAGAAGTTCCATGTTTCACAGAGATGGGCATCCACTAGTGTTCACACCGTGCGTGATCATTGGCTAAGAGCAGTATAGGGGGAGCTTGCGCTTGTTACAAATGGAGTTGGGGAGCCAGAAGGTCAGGGGCAGGGCCTGGCAGTCAACCATGCTCCCCAGAGCAGATCTGAGCAGCACATTTTCACAATCACAGCTGCTGGAGGATTTAGAGTTTGAATAAGTCTTCTGATCTGACTGTATGTCTTCTTTGTGCTGCCCTTTAAGCAATTTTTTAATCAACGTGCTACGGACTGAATGTTTGTATCCCTCTGAAATTCTTATGTTGACCTCTAAATTCCCAGTGTTACAGTATTTGGAAATGGGGGCCTTTAGGAGGTAATTAGGTCATGGGGGTGGAGCTCTCGTGAGTGAGATTAGAGTCTATAAGGAGATAAAGAGATCGGAGAGCTCCCTCTCTGGCACGTGAGGATATAACAAGACAGCTGTCCGTACACCGGGAAGAGGGTCCTCACCAAATCCAACCACGCTGGCATCTTCATTTCAGACTTCCAGCCTCCCAAACTGTAAGAAAAAATAGTTTGTTGCTGAAGCCAGTCAGTCTATAGTACTTTGTTGTGGCAACCTGAACTGACTGTGACACATGATCAGATTCCATTCTCAGAACCAACCTTCCAACCAAGCAATATTGATTTGCTATGCTTTAAAGTTTTGCTTTTGTCAAATTTCCCAAGCTATTTATCCCATCTGAATTGAGATGAATAATTGAGATGGATAATTGACATGAATAATTTCCTTTGGATATGCCCTTGGGAAAAGGGCTTCATTTTAAGCACAGCTTAATGAGGTGTGAGAAGCTTTTAAAGGTGTTCTTTACTGAGCATTCATGGTAAGAGGGTTGCTTGAAGGGTTACACTGAAGACTGTGTCCTGTGACAGCATCACTGAAGTTCGACTTTGGATAGAACACTGAAAGCAGGTGCTGTGCTGCACCAGCAGATCGCCATTCACTGAGGTTCTCATTCTGGCAGCTGCCTGCCTCCCTAGAGATTTCCCTTGGCTGGAGACACCTGCTTCATCCAAGGATCGGCCCTCTGCCCAGCGACAGCACTTACCCCACAAACTGTGGGAGGACACAGTCCTGACTCCTATGCTTCGATTGAGGATAACACTGCAAGGCCATCCAAGCTGCAGAGACCTCCATGGGACTGGAAGCTCCACTTCTCCCTCTACCCAGTCCTCTTTCCCTTACTCCCTTTAAGTGTTGTTCGTTGGCCGGGCACAGTGGCTCACACCTGTAATCCCAGCAACTTGGGACGCCGAGGCAGGCAGATCTCTTGAGGTCAGGAGTTCGAGATCAGCCTGGCCAACATGGTGAAGCCCACTTCTCTACTAAAAATACACACACACACACACACACACACACACACACACACAATTAGATGGACATGGTGGCTCGTGCCTATAGTCCCAGCTACTCAGGAAGCTGAAGCAGAAGAATTGCTTGAAGCTGAGAGGCTAAGGTTGCAGTGAGCCAAGATCACACCACTGCACTCCAGCCGAGATCACACCACTGCACTCCAGCCTGGGTGACAGAGCAAGACTCTGTCTCTAAATAAATAAATAAATAAATAAATAAGTATTGTTCCTGAGATCTCTCCCCTATAAGCCTGCACACAAAGATTTATCTCAGAATCTGTTTCCAGGGAACCCAGCCTAAAACAATTCAGTCTTCTCCAGTGGAAAACTATATTAAATGCCGTGGCACAGAAAGACATTCATTCACACCTCCTATAGAAAGTGCTGGATGCTGAATACTGAGTTAAAGAAGAGAATGACTCTGAAGAATTATGAGGCATAGCTTGTCTTATAACAGGTTTAGACAGAAGTTCAACAGACAACAATCAGGCCTCTGATGATCTAGATTCAGGATGAGAACCTGCTGAAATAGCCACAGGATTTGATGAGGGTCACGTACTTGGAAGGCTGCAATTTGTGGGTGGCACCTTGACTGAAGTGGCCTTTCATTTTTCTTGAATATGTGCCAGGCATGACTGTCCAAAAGGGTTGAAATGACCGATTGTGAATTTGAAATCACTCCAACACAGAGAATTTCAGCATCTTCATTGAAACGTTCTACTCCAACGAAAATCAGCTCAGCGCTTTCTTCAACCGCACTTCTTTTTCTTTCTTGTCATCCCAGCCCTTCTTCCCACGTAACATGAATAAATCTGCCATTTTAAAGTTAATTTTTGCTTGAAGAGAATGGTCACACCAAGTTCCAGTGTGTTATTTTTACAAATTATCATCTAAATTATTAATGCTCTAGTATCCTGACTGGTCTCCCTATCTCCAGCCTCGTCCTTCTTGTCTATACTGCAGCCACCAGGACCCACCTCCTGAAATTGGGTGTGGGACAATTCAGTATGGCTCAGTTAGCTCCACGCAGGGCCACGGGGGAAGGTCTCACCGTGGACATTCCCTTGCTCACTCCCCAGAGATCAATTATTCAAAGATGCGAGGTGAGCACTTTCCTTAGTGTCAGTGCAAACTATTATTTCTTTATTGCACAAGTGAAATACTAATACCATAGAAAAGCAAAACAAAAAAGAGAAAAATCATCCTTTATCTCACTATCCTAAAATAACCACTATTGACATTTGGATACGTAACCCACTTGAAAAGCAAGATTTAAATTACTTTAAATATTTAAAACATTGATGAGATCAAAGCTTCCTTGTTGTTTTGATGTGCATTCCTTTGATTTATAATAATGTAAATGCTTTTTCATGCTTATATGCTGTTTGGATTTCTTCTTTAGCAAATGCCTGTTCATGCCCTTAACCCATTTTTCTGTAATATATTCATTTGTATTTTATAAACTTAAATTTTTTTATATACATTTAAGAATTGTCTGTCATTTATGTAGCAAACATTTTCCCCATTTGAAGTTTGTCTTTCAACTTTGTTGATTCAGGGGAAAAATATACTTAATTGCTAAAATTTTGATACAGTCAAAGATATCCATCTTTTCATTATGGCTTCTGCCTTCAAGATCATATCTACTGTCTGTCTCAAAATTAAGATTAAATATTTATCATTATTTTCTTCTAGTACTTTAATGACTTTATTCTTTCTTAAATCTTTTAAAATATTTAAGCTACCAGGAATTTATTTCAGCGTAAAATAGGAGGAAAAAAAATAACCTAAAATATTTTTGGAATAATTAGGCCAGTGGAGCTTTTACAAAGGATGCATGCATGTGCCCCCCTCCATGGATAGGACCACCAAAGTAACTGCTGTCCCAACCATTAATTTAATGTGTCCTGACTGACTTAAAGCATCACTGTTACAATATGCTAAATTCCTGTAAATATCTACATATGTTTCTGCAGTTTCCTTTTTTTTTCCCTTGGTCTGACTGTTCTGGAGCTAGTGCATGATTCGTTCTATTTATTGTAACTTTGTAATATACATTTTATTTTCAAATATTGTCTGGCTCTTACACATTTGACCTTCAAGATGAATTTTTGAACAATTTTTTTCGGCTACCTTCCTAAAAAAGAAAAGGAATGGGGATTTTTAATTCTGTTATGGTTGTTGTTTTTAATCTTGGATTAATTTGTGTGAGATGTATATCTTTGCAATGTTGACTATCAATCAAGGAAATATGTGCATCTCCATTTATCCAGGTCTTCTTTTATGTCTCTCCATAAAGTCTTACAGTTTTCTTACATGGGTCAAAGCAGTATATTTTTAAGTGGATCTATAAACTTTACTTCTTAGGATTACGGAATCTCAGAGCTGGAAAGGACTTAAATATCACCCTACCGGCTGGGTGCGGTGGCTCACGCCTGTAATCCCAGCACTTTGGGAGGCTGAGGCAGGTGGATCACGAGGTCAGGAGATCGAGACCATCCTGGCTAACATGGTGAAACCCCGTCTCTACTAAAAACACAAAAAATTTAGCCAGGCATGGTGGCGGGTGCCTGTAGTCACAGCTACTTGGGAGGCTGAAGCAGGAGAACGGCGTGAACCCGGGAGGCGGAGCTTGCAGTGAGCGGAGATAGCGCCACTGCACTCCAGTCTGGGCGACAGAGCGAGACTTCGTCTCAAACAAACAAACAAACAAACAAAAATCACCTCACCCCATCTGCTGCTGAGTCCTCATCTCAGCCAAAGATATGCGGCACATTTTTAGTGCTTTTTTTTTTTTTTAACATAATGATATCACACTATGAATATTTTCTGTAACTTCCAGGTTATCACTTGCACAACATGCCTTGGAGAAATGTCTTTATCAATACTTGTAGATCAATTTAATCCATTTTAAGCACCACAAGATGTCCTCTGGAAAAGATTTTGCGTCACTTATTACTGTTGATGGACATTTAAACCATTTCTATTGTTCTGCTCTCACAAACAACTCAGCTCACAACCTTGAGCTCTAACTAAAGTAAGTCTCCAAATTCCTACAGCACACACCACTGGGGGCACAGTTCCCCTCCTCATATATCACTATCAGGTGATGCAATGCCTGTTCAAAGAAAGGCATTCCTTTACCTTTCCATGGAGTCTCAATTCTGTTCAACAAACATCATGTGAGCATGAATTATTTAGTAAGTACTGGGCTTTTTGTTTTAAATCACTAAGATTTATTTTTTAGGGAAATTTTAGGATCACAGCAAAATTCAGCAGAAAGAGGGTGTTCATCTACTCCGTGCCCCTACGTGGGCACAGCCTCCCCCACCACCAAAAGAGGTACATTTGTTAAAATTTACACGCCATTATCACCCTAAGTCCATAGTTTATATTATAGGCATTTTGAACTCACTAATTTTGATACAATAAACAAATCCGTAAGTTCAATAATACTATGGAGGCTATACTATATGCCAGATACTCTACAGAACCTGGTGCTCCAGGGAAAATAGGCAATCCCCTACTCCTCCTCTCAACCTAAACAATTCCCAAAATAAAACATGGGTCATCACATCATGGTATCTATTTATAAGCACAGGTAACTCTTCATCTATCAGATCACTAGACCAGGTAGCAGATTTCCAAATAATTTGGATAACCTCTGGAATTTGCCCATGCTTAAATTTCCGTGTTCTTGTACATGCTACTCTTTCTGTGTGTCTCCCAAGGAGACCTCCCTATTAGACAGCATCCCACACAAAAAGAGAAGCATGTATAAGACATGGATACAAATGTGACAAGCACAAAGATTCCAATACAAGTAACTTATTTTGGAGGTGATCCTAGGAAGCACCCATTGGTAAGTAGAGAAGTGAGACATGGAAGGAAAGGAAGCTAATAAAGAATACATTAACAAACTAGTTACAAAAGGGGCCAATGAAGTGTCGTCCCTCTGAGGAATGCTAGAAGAATGTGTAAAACAGGCCACAGAGTTTTACCAAGTGAGGATGAGGAAGCTGGGCTATTTACCCACCATTCCTATCAGTAGCATTTGTTGAGGGCCATCCTAGTAATAATTAATTCTGTGACACCTCTGGCCTCCTGCATGTGCACACAGAGTGGGCTCCTACAGGCCAGAGAAAGACTCAAGCAAGGAGCTTCAGGTTCTGGCAGTGGCAAATTGAACCAGTATGTGCAGAAATATAGGCCAGGCACCAACATAAAGGGAAATGTGAGTGGACACCAGTGGCATCTGCTACAAATGCCTTTTTCTATCAACACCTGGCTAATTAAACACAGGGCAAAATCGTCCACTCTGGCAAGTCTTGCAGGTATCTGCACCAGGCCTGGGGAGCTATCCTACTTCTGTATACCTGGGGCACTTTCTGCTTATGTCACTCCTACTAAAAGGTTGTAAGTGGTTGCACTGAGTCCAGGTTGGCCTGACTCCACATCCCAAGCTGAAACCACTAAACCAATATAAGTGAGCCCCCTTAGCCCATAGATACATTACTCTAATCTCTGCCTCCATCTTCACATTGCCCTATTCTCTGTGTTTCTTACTGTCTCTCTTCCTCTTATAAAGACGGTAGTCATTGGATTTCGGCCCACAAGATCATTAACTTAATTAACATCTGCAAAGACTCTATTTCCAAATAAGATCACCATTTTATTATTATTATTACTATTATTATTATTATTATTATTATTGAGACGACGTCTGTCTTTGTCTCTCAGGCTGGAATGCAGTGGCACAATCTCGGCCCACTGCAGCCTCCGCCTCCCGGGGTCAAGCTATTCTTCTGCCTCTGCCTCCCAACAAGTAAGATCACCATTCTGATTTTCCAGATGCACATAAATTTTGGGACTCTCTTCAAACCACTACATGGACAAAACAGACCGATTAGACTAATATCATATTTATCATTGAAGGAGATAAAAATTCTGCTGTGTGACTCTTAAATTAGGCGAATACAAGACTAGTACTACTGATGTGCATTTTGGCCATGATGAGGAAAAAGCTGGCCTAGAAAATAAAATGAAGCCAAGAGCAGATGAAGATATTAAGAAACAAACAATCAGAATAAGCTTATATCTATTAAGGAAACTGATCCAATAATTAATAATCTTCCATAACAGAAAACCCCAGGCCCAGGTGAATTTAATGGTGAATTCTACCAAACATAATTTAAGAAAGAAATTATACTAATTCTCTACAATCTACTTCAGAAGGTAGAAACAAAGGAATACTTCCAAACTCATTCTATAAAGCCAGCATTACCTTAATACAAAAACCAGACAAAGACATAAGAAAATAAAAGATATGAATGCAAAATTCCTCAATAAAATGCCACCATATTTAATACAACAATGTATAAAAGGAACCTTATAGCACAATCAAATAGGAATTATTCTAGATATTAATGGGTCAACACTTAAAAATCAATTAATGTAATTTATCACATCAGCAGGCTAAAGAAGGAAAGTCACATGATCATATTAATACATGCAGAAAAAGCATTTGACAAAATCCTGTATCTATTCATAAAAACAAAAACCTCTCAGTAAACTAGGAGCAGAGGGAAACTTCCTAAACTTGATAAAGAATCTCTACAAAAAGCCTACAGCTAACATCATACTTAATGGTGAAAAACTAGATGCTTTCCCACTAAAATCAGGAACAAGACAAGGATGTCCCCTCTCACAACTGCTTTTCAGCATTGTACTTGAAGTCAAAACTAATGCAATACAATGAGAACAAGAAATGTAAGATATATAGATTGGGAAGGAAGAAATAAAACTGTCTTTGTTGTGGATGACATGTTCATCTAAAGACAGAATCCAAAAGAATTAACCAATAAAAGAAAAACAAAGAAACAACCCTCCCAAAACTAATAAGAAATTAAAGCAAGGTTGCAGGATACAAGATTAATATGCAAGTCAACTACTTTCCTACGTGCCAGCAATAAACAAGTGAAATTTGAAATTAAAAACACAATGCCATTTACATTAGCACCACTCAAAATGAAATACTTATGTGTAAATTTTTCTTTTTAATTATAAGATTTATATGAGAAAAAGTACACAATTTTAATGAAAGAAATCAAGGAGAACTAAATAAGAGATATTCCATATTCATGGATGGGAAGACTTAATATTGTCAGTCAGTTCTTCCCAATTTGACCTACAGATTCAATGTAATTTCAATGAAACTCTCATCAAGTTATTTTATAGATATTGCCAAACTGATTCTAAAGGCAAAATGCCAGAGTGGCCAAGACAATATTAAAAGTGAACAAAATTAGAGAACTGACTGACACTACCAGACTTCCAGACTTACTATGAAACTACAGTAATCAAGACAGTCGTGTATTGGCAAAAGAATAGACAAATAGACCAAAGGAAAAGAAAAGGGAGTCCAGAATTAGACCCACATAAATATAGTCAACTGATCTTTGACAAAGAAGCAAAGGTAATACAAGGGAGAAAAGATAGTCTTTTCAAAAAATGCTGCTGGAACAACTAGATATCCACATACTGGAACAACTAGATATCCACATATTAAAAAAAAAAAAAAAGGATAGCATTAGGAGATATACCTAATGTAAATGACGAGTTAATGGGTGCAGCACACCAACATGGCACATGTATACATACGTAACAAACCTGCACATTGTGCACATGTGCCCTAGAACTTAAAGTAAAATTTAAAAAAAAAAATGAATCTAGACACAGACCTTACACTCTTCACAAAAAATAACTAAAAATGGATTACAGATGTGAATGTAAAATGCAAAACCATAAAACTCCATTTTGCATTGTAAAATGCAAAAGTATAAAAATAGATTTTCTCACTGTGTTGCTCCAGCCTGGGAGAAAGTCTAGATGATCCTGCATTTGGCAATGATTTTTTTTTTTTTTTTTTAGACGGAGTCTCACTCTGTCACCCAGGCTGGAGTGCAGTGGCACGATCTCAGCTCACTGCAAACTCTGCCTCCCGGGTTCACACCATTCTCCCGCCTCAGCCTCCAGAGTAACTGGGACTACAGGCACCTGCCACCACGCCCGGCTAATTTTTTGTATTTTTAGTAGAGACAGTGTTTCACCGTGTTAGCTAGGATGATCTCGATCTGCTGACCTCATGATCCACCTGCCTCAGCCTCCCAAAGTGCTGGGATTATAAGCATGAGCCACTGCGCCTGGTCGGCAATGACTTTTTAAGTGCAACACCAAAGGTATGATCCATGTAAAAAACAATTAATAAAATGGACTTTATTGAAATTAAAATTTTCTGCCCTGAAAAAGATACTGTCAGGAGAGTTAAAAGAAAAGTGACAGAACGGGGAAAGTATTTGCAAAAGACATACCTATTTTTAAAATGTCATTCAAAATATACAAAGAATTCTTAAAACTCAACAATATAAACACACAAAAAAATATGATTAAAAATGGGTCAAAGACCTTAAAAAATATCTCATCAAAGAAGAAATACAGATGATAAATAAGCATATAAAAAGATGCCCTACATCATATATCACCAGGAAAATGCAAATTAAAACAACAACGAGATACCACTACACACCTATTAGAATGGCCAAAATGCAGCACACTGATAACATCAAATGCTGGTGAGGCTGTGAAGCAACTGGAATTCTCATTCACTGCTGGTAAGAATGTAAAAATAGTACAGCCACTTTGAAAGAACAGCTTCTTACCAAACTAAACATACTACTTTTATCAATGATCCAGCAATTGCACTCCCTGATAGTTACCCAAAGAAGTTGAAAACTTATGCCCACACAAAAACCTACACACAGGTGTTTATAGCAGTTTTATTCATAATGCCAAAATTTGGAAGCAATAAAGATGTCCTTCAGTAGGTAAGTGGATAAAAAAAGCTGCACTACATCAAGACAATGGAATATTATGCAGCAATAAAAAGAAATAAGCTATTAAGCCATGAAAGGACATGAAAGGCTGGCTGTGGTGGCACATACCTGTAGTCCCAGCTGCTTCAGAGGCTGAGGTGGGAGGATGACTTGAGCCCATGAGTTCAAGTCCAGCCTGGGCAACATAATGAGACCTCATCACTAAATAAAATAATAAAGAAATAAAGTTTTGAAAGAAAAAGGCATGGGAGAAACATAAATGCATATTACTAAAATCAAGGAGCCAATCTGAAAAGGTGACGTACTGTATAATTCCAACTATATAACATTCCAGAAAAGGCAAAATTATAGAGACAATAAAAAGATCAATTGTTGCCACAAGTTAGGGGAAAGTGAGGAATGAATAGGCAGAGCCCAGAGGAATTATTTTAGGGCTGGGAAACCACTCTGTATGATACTGCAGCGGTAGATAATGTCATACATTTGTCCAAACCCATTAAATGTACACCACCAAGATTGAGCCCTAATGTAAACTATGTACTCTAGATGATAATAATGTGTCATTTTAGGTTTATCAATTGTAAAAAGTCTACCACTCTGGTGAAGGCTGTTGATAACGGGGGAGGCTATGTGTGGAGGGGCAGGGGATATATGGGAAATCTCTGCACCTTTTGCGAAACTTTGTTATGAACCTATAACTGCTCTAAAATATAGTTTATTGTGATGGTTAATTTTATGGTTAATATGATGGTTGATTTGACTGGGCTAAGGGATGTCCAGATAGTTGGTAAAACATTGTTTCTGGGTGTGCCTCTGGGGTGTGTCTGGAAGAGATTAGCATTTGAATTGGTAGACAGTAAAGAAATAATCCTCACCAGTGTGGGTGAGCCTTATTCAGTCTGTCGAGGGACCCAATAAACAAGAAAGTGGAAGAAGGATGAATTCACTCTTCCTATTTCAGCTGTGACATCCATCTTCTCCTGCCCTCACTCATTGGCACTCCTGCTTCTTGGGCCTTTAGACTTGGACTAGGATTTACACCCCTGGTTCTTCTGGTTCTCAGGCTTTCAGGCTTGATCTAAAACTCACCATTGGCTTTCCTGGGCCTCCAACTTGCAGATGGCAGGTGGTGGGACTTCTTAGCCTTCATAATCATGTGAGCAAATCCCTCAGAATAAATTTCTCTCTCTCTCTCTCTCACTCACTCACTCACTATCCTATTGCTTCTGTTTCTCTGAAGAAGCCTAACTAATACATCTGTTTAAAAAATATAAAGATATTAAGAAGGAAAGAGAGTCCTGACAATGTTAATTGAACCCTTGGATCCAGCCATGACTAAAGTTAACACCGCCCCTTCACTTTTCAGTTACACAGATCACCATATTTTCTTTTTGCATAAACTTATTTGAGTTGAATTGCTAACATTCATAGCTGAATAGTCCTTGCTAATATAGTCAGTTATTGCACATCTAGTTTCCTCTGCAATACATTTTCCTTTCCTCTTCTTATACATGACAATCTCCTGTTTGTCCTCAGGTCTCAGCTTAAGCAGAACTTTCTCTAGCAGATCTTCCCTAAACTGATTCCTATTTCCACTCCAGCTTACATCAGTTCTCCTTGGTGGATGTTCTCATAAGGCCCTGTATTTCCTCATAACACTTATCCCAGACTATTGTAATTACTTGTCTCATTTATTCTCCCTGTTCTACCACCACTACCACGCTGAACTATTAAGATCTTCGAGAGCAGAAACAAAATATTCTGTTCATTGCTATATTCCCATTTCTATTGTGATGGAATGAAGTGGGTAGCCAGTGTCTGTTCATTCACAGATTTAAATCTTCATTTGATTTTCAAAATTATAGTAAAATAAATTATGAGCGAGTGTAAGTGTTTTTGTATGGTTACTAGACAATTGTAATATGTTCTGATTAATTTTTAGCATAAAAGCTAGTAATTGCTTTTACTTAGGGAGTTCTAAATGAAACTGTAATAATTTTTTTTAAAACTCCCCAGGCTGATCAAAAGGAAAAATTTGAAGAAGATAATTATGCACATGGAGGATGAAGATTATTACTTCAATAGTATTTAGCAGTCTGATTAAAGAAAGAGAGAACCCAGTCTGCCAGTTCTTTGAACATTTTCTGAAGATCTGGATTGAAATCTAAAGAGATTCCCAATCCGTGCATAAAAATCACAAGCATTTCCATACACCAATAATAGACAAATCATGAGTGAACTACCATTCACAATTGTTACAAAGAAAATAAAATACCTAGGAATACAACTTACAAGGAATGTGAAGTACCTCTTCAATGAGAACTACAAACCACTGCTCAAGGAAATAAGAGAGGACACAAACAAATGGACAAACATTCCATGCTCATGGATAGGAAAAATCAATATTGTGAAAAATAGCCGTACTGCTCAAAGTAATTTATAGATTCAATGCCATCCCCATCAAGCTACCATTAACTTTCTTCACAAAATTAGAAAAACATACTTTAAATTTCATATGGAACCAAAAAAGAGCCCACATAGCCCGCTAAGCAAAAAGAACAAAGCTGGAGGCATCATGCTCCCTGACTTTAAACTATACTAGAAGGCTACAGTAACCAAAACAGCATGGTACTGGTACCAAAACAGATATATAGACCAATGGAACAGAGCAGAGGCCTCAGAAATAATGCTACACATCTACAACCATCTGATCTTTGACAAACCTGACAAAAACAAGCAATGGGGAAAGGATTCCCTATTTAATAAATGGTGTTGGGAAAACTGGCTAGCCATATGTGGAAAACTGAAACTAGACCCCTTTCTTACACCTTATACACAAATTAACTCATTTTGGATTAAAGACTTAAATGTAAGACCTAAAACCATAAAAACCCTAGAAGAAAATCTATGCAATACCCAATAGGCATGAGCAAAGACTTCATGACTAAAACACCAAAAGCAATGGCAACAAAAGCCAAAATTGACAAATGGGGTCTAATTAAACTAAAGAGCTTCTGCACAGCAAAGTAAACTATCATCAGAGTGAACAGGCAACTGACAGATGGGAGAAAAATTTTGCAATCTATCCATCTGACAAAGGGCTAATATACAGAATCTACAAGGAACTTAAATTTAAAAGATAAAAAACAATTCCATCAAAAAGTGGGCAAAGGATATGAACAGACACTTCTCAAAAGAAGACAATTATGTGGCCAAAAGACATATGGAAAAAGCTCATCATCACTGGTCATTAGAGAAATGCAAATCCAAACCACAATGAGATACCATCTCATGCCAGTTAGAATGGCAATCATTAAAAAGTAGGAAAGAACAGATGCTGGAGAGGATATGGAGAAATAGGAACGCTTTCACATTGTTGGTGGGAGTGTAAATTAGTTCAACCATTGTGAAACACAATGTGGCAATTCCTCAAGGATCTAGAACCAGAAATACCATTTGACCCAGCAATCCCATTATTGGGTATATACAAAAAGGATTATAAATCATTCCACTATAAAGACATATGCACATGTATGTTTATTGCAGCACTATTCACATAGCAAAGACTTGAAACCAACCCAAATGCCCATCAGTGATAGACTAGATAAAGAGAATGCAGCACATATATACCATGAAATACTATGCAGCCATAAAAAAGGATGAGTTTATGTCCTTTGCAGGGACATGGATGAAGCTGGAGACCATCATTCTCAGCAAACTAACACAGGAACAGAAAACCAAACACCGCATGTTCTCACTCGTAAGTTAGAGTTGAACAATGAGAACACATGGACACAGGGAGGGGAACATCACACATTGGGGCCTGTCAGGGGTTGGGAGACTAGGGGAGGGATAGCATTAGGAGAAATACCTAATGTAGATGATGGGTCGATGGATGCAGCAAACCACCATGGCACGTGTATACCTATGTAACAAACCTGCACGTTCTGCACATGTATCCCAGAACTTAAAGTATATCGAATAAAATAAAAACCACACTCACACAAAAATATTCCTTTTGTTTAATTTCGGTATAAACAATACCCATATAGTACACTTGCTTAGCCAGCTTAAACTGAAAATTTAGGGGAAAAACCAAGGAGGTGTTTATATCACAGTTCCATATACATCACTCATTCATGTATTCATTCAGCAGTCATAATCTTTAAAATAAATGGAATATTAGAATTCCTTTTTCTTAGTCAAGTCACAAACTAGGGGTCTGATTGATACGGGAGTTAAGAAGAAATCACTTAGTCAGATAGTAAGGGCATGGGAGTCCACGGCGCAGCTTTTCCTTTTAATGAAAAGCAGTCCCAAATCGTTTTCTAACAAAGAGCAAGCCGGGAACTTGCATGGATGAATGCTGGCAGGAACTAAGAACTAGACGTTTTCAAGATGGCAGCTCCATCTTCCCTTGTCTGCCAGCCACATGTACTATAAAGGAGGAGAAAAGATGGTTCAGGTTAAGTGGAAATCTCCTTTGCATAAGAAGATTAGGGTGAGGTGACCAGCCTTCCCGTGCACTATGTAAACGTCATACCTGATGGAACCAATCTATGAGCCCTATGTAAATCAGACACCGCCTCCTCAAACTGGACTATAAAACTTGGGGGATTCACCACCAACTTGTCCTTTCCTCTGGGAGACCCCTTCCTCCATACAGGAAGCTGTTTCTCTTTCTCTTCTTTTCTACCTATTAAACCTTTACTCCTAAATGCCTCATGTGTGTCCATGTCCTAAATTTTTCTGGCATGCAACAATGAACCCCAGGAGAATATACCCCAGGTAATGTAGCCACTTCATTATCTCAGTTGAATAGTATCCTCCCCTAATTCATGTCCCCCGGAACTTGTATATGTGATCTTATTGGAAATAGGGTCTTTGCAGCCATAATCAAGTTAAGATCAGTTCATGCTGGATTAGGGTGGGCCCTCATTCGGCAAGTGGTGTCCTTATGAGAAGCCGAAAATTTGGACACAGAGATACACACAGAGGGAAGACAGCGATGTGAAGAAAGCAGAGATTGGAGTTATGCTGCCACAGGCTGGGGACTGCCCACAACCGCAGAAGCTGGAGGATGCGAGGAAGGATTCTTCCCTAGAGCCTTAATTTCAAACTTCTAGCCTCCAGGACTGGAAGAAATTAATTTCTGTTATTTTAAGCCTCTGAGTTTGTAGTAGTTTGCTATGGAAGCCCCACGGTACTAATTCATGGTCCAATCTTCTGCCAAGTGACCCTTCCTTTCCCCCCACCACCCAGCCTCCATCCAATTCCAAAACATTTTCTCCCATGTCTTTTTTGTTGTTTCCTTTTAAAGGAGTTGGGTTTTGCCACGTTGCCTAGACTGGAATGTAGTGTCTGTTCAAACGCTCGATCCCTCTACTGATCAGCACAAGAGTTTTGATTTGCACCGTTTCTGACCTGGGCCAGTTCACCCCTCCTTAGGCAACCTAGTGGTTCCCCGATCCCAGGAGGTCCCCAGATTGATGTCAAACTTGGTACGGTCATCCAATCAACATAGCACACAGCAACCCAGAACTCCTGGGTTCAAGCGACCCTCCTGCCTCAGCCTCCCCAGTAACTGGGACTCCAGGCTCCAGCCACCAAGCCCAAGTCTTTATGCAAAGCAGTTCAGGATCTTTCGCCCCTCACCCAAGCAAAGGCCTTCCCTTTGCATATAGGAAGGCTCAGACTCTGCCTCACCAAATGGGAGGCGCCTAGATGAAGCAGGTTTTCCTTTCCTCCACCCTAGCAGGCTCTTCAAAGGGTGAAGAGTTCAGTAAAACGGCAGTGTAGTAGAACAATTGATTTCTCCACTGATTAAAACTATACCACTCCCTTGAAGTTTAAAAAAAGAAAGACAAAAAATAAAAGAGAAAATGAAAGCAGTTACAATCGATTTGGATTTAAAACAACAAATTTTGCATTTAAAATAAGTTTGTTCCCATTTTTAAAAAATGGAGTCATTTCATAATTTTGTTACTTTTCCCCCCTCACTTAACTCAACAGTATATTGTGAGCATTTTCCCATGTTAGAAAGTCCTCAAGGATTATACCATAATGTACACAAATCCACAATCCCTTGTCCACCGTTCGGGACAAAGGAAGCTCCTTTTCACTCTCTGAAGTTTCCCTGGAAAATCAGCTTACAAAGGCTGATTAGTTGGACAAAAGGCATACAAATTTATTTAACATATATACAATGGGAACCTTCAGAATGAGGACCCAAATCCCTAGTGGGGGTGCAGAAGTTTATATACCATCTTTAGGTTACAGAAAGAATTTGGGGCTTGGATCCTGGCAAAACAGTTATGGGAGGAGAAGTCAATGGGCTTGAAGAACATATAATGGTCTGTTGGGCCCACAGAGTGAACAATGACTTGTGACAAAAGTCTGTCCAGGTTTGGTGTCAGACTTCGGTCTTCCTTCCTGTAATACGGGTTCAGTTAATGAAAACTTAAGGAAAGGATTGGAGGTAATTGTCTTCTTTTTTTGTAGGTCTGGACTTTAGGTAGATAAGGAAGCTTTGGAGAGCAACTTTGTCGCGTGCTTTGAGAGAGATGGAGGTGGGGGCAGATCTGGAGAGAGAAGTCCAAGAGACCTTGAGGCTGCTTTTTCAGTTTAGCATGTATGAAGCACTACATTTTGGGATATCGATTTCTGAGCCCCGTTACCACAAATCCCAAAAACTGAAAACCCAAGAGTTGTTTTAAAAGTTTGGCAGCAAAACTGACCTGAAGTGACCTAAGCCTACTTACGGTCTATTTATACCACTTAGTGTGACTGTTAATGTTTCACGACAGAAATCTAAAGGTATTGATTAGAGATGCTGTCACAGACCCTGCTGAAGGGATTAAAAAACATGCCCCAAATTATCCTTCTAAAATCCGAACACTTTTGAATTCTGAAACACACTGGGTCTCAAGGAGTTGTGAATCTATATAATTATCCCCCTGTAGTTAGATTTTTTTTTCACCTTTTTACTATTATAAGAAGTGCTGCATGCAACACGTTATACATGTGAATCTTGTTTGCATCATTATTCATGTCCTTAAGATAAATTCTTTGATATGGAAATAGAAAGTCAGAAAAACTAAACACGTTCTTGGTAGATATTGTCTACTTGTTTTCCAGAAAGGTTATACCAATTAACACACCCCTCACCAGCACTGGAAAACATCAGCTTTATGAATTTCACAAAGGAAAATTGTCATACCATTGTGCTTTTAACTCATTTGGTTACTGGTAATGTTAGATACATTTTTAAAAAGAGGTTTATTAGTATTTCGAATTCCTCTCCTGGAATTGTCTATTTATGACCTTTGTTCCTTTTCTACTGAAGTTCATCTCATAAACTTGCTTTGTGTATGTGCTGCACAAAGGCCCAGGGGGTGGGGACCAAAATCAAGCCTGACTCTGATCACCTACCTGTGTACCCTCCACAGAGAAAGGATCACTTTTTCTTCTTTGAAAGGTGTCTCCCCACCTGGTACACTTGTCAAGCCCTGCACTGCAAGGGTGAGTCCAACTAGATGGACTGTCTTTTTCTAATTTGTCTGCCCAGAGCAAGCAGGATGCCCTTTCTAATTTATACAAAAGTACCAAGCTGAGATCTTAACTAGATGAATTGTGTTTCTAATTAATTTGAGTTTAAATTATTTATATAGGCTGGGTGTGGTGGTTCACACCTATAAAGCCAGCACTTTGGGAGGCTGAGGCAGGTGAATCACTTGAGCAGAAGAGTTTGAAATCAGCCTGGGCAACATGGTGAAACCCATCTCCACAGAAAAATACAAAAATTACCCAGGCATGGTGGTGCATGCCTGTAGTCCCGACTACTCAGGAGGCTGAGGCAGGAGAATCGCTGGAACCCAGGAGGCGAAGGCTGCAGTGAGCCGTGATCATGCCACTGCATTCCAGCCTGGGGGTAGAGTGAGACCTGGTTTCAAAAAACACAAAAAAGTTCTTTATATAGTAAAGCTATTATATTAAATTTTTGAGTGTTATATTGTGCGATTGTATTTTTCTTGCTTATTTCTTTGTATTTGTTTGACTCATAAGTTATCTAAACGTCTTCCATTTTGCTTTTTCTTAAGAAATGTTTGTGGAGCTCTAAGTAGCTTTGTTTTTCTTCCTTTTGCTTCTGAATATTATTTTAAGTGGTGCAATGTGGGTAGAAACGTATGAAATCTAATCCTTGAACAGTTAATCCCAGCTGTCAAAGGGACCTACTTGGCCCTGTTTAAATGCCCAGACCAGAGATAGTCATTCTGCAAGACATCTACACCCATATCATCTATCCATCCATTCAACCAGCACTAATTATTGAGCACCCAGTATGCTTCAGGCACTGTGTGAGACATTGGGAATACAGACATACATAACAGAAACCGGAATTCCTTCCTTTATGGAGCTTGCAATGGACACCATGTGTTCAAGTTTCATATAACCATAACAACAGCTAACATTTAGGAATGCTTACTGTGTGCAGGCACCAATCTAAGTGCTTTACCTGCATTAACGTATTTACTTCTCTTAGCAACCCTATGAGGAAGTAGGTATATTATTGTTCCCATTTTACAAGTGAGGAAAATGCACAGGGAGGTTAAGTAACTTGATCGAAGATCACAGACAGGCAAATAGCTTGGTTACTCGTAAAGTTGTACCTAGCAAGTCTTCATCACTTCCATTTCCCATGTCACTTTCACAGATTTGTCACTTTAACTGTCTACTTCAATCCTCTCTTTCTTCCTCTTGGTCTGGGGCTTTGCTTCCACCAATGCTTCCATGCCCCGCGAAGAAACTGCTCTGCCACCCGTGACTTCTGACTTGGCCTTTATCCCCTGGTAGTAGTCTGGGCTTGTCTTTTAGTCTCCACCCCTGGTTTTGACCTTTCTTGGTTTCCTTTGCCAACTGTCATCTTTCTGGTCCTGATGTGCTACAGTCTTTTAAAGCATGGTGCTAGTTTTCTTCCCTTTTCAGTCTATCACCTTTCCCTAGACAATTGAATTTCTAACCCTGGCTTTTAAGTACTACCTATAAACCAGTGCCTCCCAAATTCCCATCTCCAGTTCATAAAACACCAGACTGCTATAGTCAGCTTCTGGATGCAAGTCTGAACTCAACTGTCCAAAACCATCCTCATCATTTCCGTCATACCAAACATGTTCCCATTCCTGTGTTCCCTTTCTCAGAAAATAGTGCCACCAACCAGTTATGAAAGCGAAACACTACAACTATTCTCAACACTTCCCTTGTCCTCACCACCCCCATATAAAATCTATTCCCGAGTACTATTTATTTTATATCTGAAATATTCCTCCAGTACATCCACTTCTCCCCATCATCATCACTATTTTCTATTCCTGACCCTCATCCAAGTTACCTTTTTTTTTTTTTTTTTTAGTTGGGGTTTCTCTCTTGTTGCCCAGGCTGGAGTGCAATGGCAGGATCTCAGCTCACTGCAACCTCCTGCCTCCCAGGTTCAAGCAATTCTCTTGCCTCAGCCTCCCGAGTAGCTGAGATTGCAAGCATGCACCACCACGCCTGGCTAATTTTGTAATTTTAGTAGCGACAGGGTTTCTCCACGTTGGTCAGGCTGGTCTCGAACTCCCAACCTCAGGTGATCCACTTGTCCTGGCCTCCCAAAGTGCTGGGATTACAGGTGTGAGCCACTGCACTTGGCATTCCCAAGCTACCTTTATCTTTCACCTGAAATACTCCTGTTACTGGTCTTTTATAGTTTCCTTGCCTCTATTCTTGTTCCTTTTCAGTCTATGCTCCATACTCCAGCCAGAGTGATCTTTTCAGAACATGAATCTGATTATGTCACCCCTGCCTTAAAACAAATATTTTTTTTCAAGGATTTCTCTATGCTCTTGACAGGGGAGGGGGTAAAACTATGTCAACAGGAAAGTAGGGGACCCTTATTTCTTCACACAAAGGCACCTACCAGCCCATTTGCCAAATTTGGCACTGCAGGGTGAAGTCCAACTAGATAGGAAGCTTTCTTCTAATTTGTCTGCACAAGGGGTATGCCCTTTGTCATTTGCACAAGGTCAGAATACGTAGTAGGCTTGAAAGGCCTTCCATTGTCTATCCCCAGCCCACTTCCTCAGTCACATGCAGCACCAGTCTTGTTGTACCCACAATCTACCCGTGCTGGTCTACTCTCAGGTCCTCAGATAATCCACACTTGCTCCTGCTTCAGGACCTTTGCACATGCTGTTCTCCCTTACTGAAATGCTTCCCTTTATGCATAAATAACATCTGCTCATGCCTTACATCTCAAATCAAGCATCAATTCCTTAAGGATACGACTTCCCCCAAGACTAGGTCAGAACATTCATATTTACTTTTTTTCTTTAGAGCACGTATCTCATTTTTAAATTGCACCCTTATTTACATGATGGTGTTGTTAATGACTGTCTATGCTGTAGCCTTTAAGTTCATTAAAGGCAGAGACTCTACCAGTCAGGATTCTTGGCTGTAAGCAACAGAAAAGGATTCTGGCTAAACTTAAGCATAAAAGGAATTTATTGGAGGATTTGGATTAAGTTCACAGAATCAGTGGGAAGGCTGGTGAATCAGATACAGAAAATGACCAGGACCTAAGGTTGCCTAGGCAGCAGGGGATGTGGCCAACATCAAGCTGTGGGGCAATCCAATTGGGATATTCTACCAACGCTGCTGCCACTGGACACTGGCACCCATGGAACAGCTGTGCTCTTGACAAAGCCAGTACTGTTCTGAGAAAATTTCTCAATTGTCCTGATTTATGGCTTCATATCCTCTAGAACTCTGCCCAGGCAGGAGAGTTCAATTGGCTGAGCCATGTTACATGCCCATATCCCACCTGCCAGGGAACAGGACCATCAGGCTTCCCATCAAGGTTCACACAATGTGGGCGTTTCCCCCATTGAAAACATTGTAGGGATGCCAGGTAAGAAAACAAATAAAAGCACCAGAGAAACCACATCTGTTCAATTCATTATATGTTCCCCAAACTAGTATGATATCTGACATCAAATAAGACAAAAAAATATTTGAGGGAACAAATAAATGACCAATGCTGGGCATCTCTGAGGACACAGACTGTCCAACTTGTGCCTGCTTTAGGGTAACCGCTGACAATCACTGGGGCCTTTGCACTCCAGCTAGAGCCAACACTGGTCAAACTGGCTGCTTAGTCGAGTTCACCCCAGTCCCATTGAGATCAGATGAGGAGCCAGGAGCTCTATGAGCTAGAGTGAGTGGATATCACTAGACTCATTTTATAACGCAAATGTGAGGTTCAGGGAGGTGAAGTGCCATATTCAAGATAATACAGTTGGAAAGCAAGAACAAGGACTTGAAGCCTCATCTGCTGGCATAGTTTAGTACATTTTCCCACCTTCTGTATTATGTTGTTTCAATTGCATATGACAATGTGCTTCACATAAAAATATTTGGGTGGCCGGGACATTTCCTCCAACAGTATCAGATAACAAGGGAGTTGAGAGTGCTGAGGCCACCGAAGAGACTCAGCTACATCCAGCATGGGAGAAGGGTGGGCACAAGGATTCCAAGGAGTTAATGCTTATCTAGTCCAGATCCCTTTCCTTGCAAGGAGACAAGATGCTTTGGTAAGCTGAGCTGCCTGCTGATAAACTGCTGGTTAACATGTTCGGGCTATCACTCTGGATCATTTATCTTTCCCTTCTTACTCAGATTGATTTGGCCTCCTTGTACATCATGAACCTGAGAATTTCCACTGAAATTGATGACATATGGCTTGCTGCAGTGCCAGGGGACACAACCCCCTGTTTATAGTATAATTCTCTAACAGTCAATGGGCCCAGCCCCTCTATCCATCCCCACCCCTCCCAACAATTCCTCCTTTGAGCTCACTAGAAAAGGCTATAATGAAACCTCTAATGATATTTAGCAATGACAGGGAATGGTTCCAGGAGGGAAATTACAACTGGAAGATATCCACCAGGACCTGCTAGTAATTGTAAAGGATTTCTACTCAGTACTCACAGGGTCCTTTGTTTTACATAAACAGGAGGCTTCCAAGGTTGCTCTAGCCCCCTCTAATAGCAGAAGTCTATGGAGAGATGTCTGTTTCAGAAAGTGGAGTGGAAGTTCTGTTCACATTACATTAGAAAGAACTCGCCCATTACTAGTATTTTTCTCCCAAGTTCTTGGGGGACCTTCCCCTAGTTCTAACAAGAGTGACTATTTACTAAATACATCATCGGGAGACTAACCAGGGAGGCAAGTGGAACATTAGATAGGATAAAGCCAGGGTGTTAGAGCTCTAGGGTGTCTCCACCCCTCTCTGTCTTACTTGGGTGAATCCATTCTCCTCTGTGAGCTTCAGTGTCTTCATCTATAGAATCAGAATGTTGAACTAAATGACCCTCTAAGCTTTTTCCAGCTCTGACATTACATTCTGTGATTCCACTTGAAAAATGATGAAGCAAAAAATATGTAAGCAGAGGGAGGAATGGGTGATCTTTAAAAAAATGCTTCAATAAAAGAAACAGCAAGAATGGATAAAGCCCTGGTGACCTACACAAGGAAATCAGTCGAGTGTCCTCAGGAGGCTCAGAAGGCAGGCTGCAACTTGCTGGGCAAGCCACACCTGCTCCCCACATTCCTTCCAAGGGCAGCCCCAGGTCTGAGCTCTGGGCAGTGAACCAGTGAACCAGTAAGGTATTTTGTTTGTTTGTTTGTTTGTTTGTTTTGGTGGGGAGGTGGGCGGAATCTTGGAGGCAGCTGCTCAGTCCCTGAAGATAGCTGGTTCTTAAGACCTGACCCCAGCAGAGGAAAGCTGAGTTTCAAAACAGAAGCATGAAGGGGCTCTTCCTCAGAAGAAGTAAGCAAAAAAGGCATCTTAACCTGCTGGGTACCCAGCAGGAAAATGAAAAAATAAGTGTAATGGAGCCATGTGGCTAATTTTTACAGCTAACAGGTAAAACATGTCTTTAAAGCACATTAATAGTAAAAATCTTAGCTACACAAGGCAAAAGTCTCAAGCCCCAGATTTGGTATATGCAGGGTGTGTGTTCATGAGTTTACTCAATGTCTTTCAAATCTCAGTTTGCTGACATGTGACATGGATGTAATCTAAACAAGAGAAAATTTAAAATATACGAAACTTTCACTAAGTACCAGATTGTTTCAGACGCTCATATCAACTACCTCATTTAATCTTCACAATTGTGAGAGAGGGATTTATAGTTTCATTTAACTAATGAGGAAACAGGGGAGGTAAGTGACTTCTTGGCCCAGAGGAGTAAGATTTGACCTCAGGTTTGTCAACATTTGGGTTACTTCCAGTAAGTCAATGGCTCAAAGAAGATCATATGTGTGAAAATGCTTTGCAAATTATAAATGCTATAAAGTATAAGAAGTTATAGTCCTGAATTAATGCAGAAACCTAAATATCATCCAGAATCAACATTCTGATGGAGGAAGGGGCTTTTTCAGGGAGCCTTCTTTGTTCAGTTGCCCACTGGATCCTTTATTTATTTTCCAGGCAGACAAGTGAGTTTTTAAAAGTGACTCTTGAAACAATGAGACTCTCTAGTTCCAACTGTGCTACAGAGACATTTATCTTGAGAAGTCACTTGCTCTTTTCATGTATGAAAAGTGGGGTTAGGTCACAGGTGATCACCAGGGTCACTTCCGTCAACGCATTCAGTGACTCAGAAGTGGAAAGCACCCAGTGAGACCTAGAGTGGGCTGTCTCACTCTCATTGTTAGAGAGCCAGTTCTAACATCAGGTACTTTGGCCATCCTTCCTACTGTGGGAGAGCCTGCTCACATCCACCCTCTCCCCTTGGGAAGTCTCATTTGATCCTGGAAGGAAGTTTGGAGCCTGGATGGAGTTTCTCCCTTGGTGAGTGGCCACAGACTTTGAGATCTCTGGCAATCTTACAGTATCCACTCCACCAGCACATAGCAGCCACAGCCCTAAGCTGAGAAGCCAGTGGGTGAGAGCTCTCTCTCTCCCCCAGTTCTTACTGGTGTTTCAGTCTTGAGAGGTCATCACAGACTGTAGAAACAGCATGGGAGGAGGGGCATGAGATGGATTCCAGGGGAAGAAACTGCAGTCCTGGATCTAGCTTAGCTGTTGCTGAATATGTGATATACCAACCACTCCCTCCTTTGTACACACCCAGTATTGTATCAATTTCTCAGTTACTGCAGTAACTTGTTTACTTGTGGGGTACGCCACAGCCACACACATAAATGACTGTGAATGAGTGAAAAGGAAGAGATAAATGTAAGAGGGACAAGTGGCTAGTTTTTACAGCTAATAGGTAAAACACATCTTTAAAGCACATTAATAGTAAAAATCGCTGGGTGTGGTGGCTCACACCTGTGATACCAGCACTTTGGGAGGCCGAGGCAGGTGGATCGCCAGAGGTCAGGAGTTCGAGACCAGCCTGGCCAACATGGTGAAACCTCATCTCTACTAAAAATGCAAAAATTAGTCAGGCGTAGTGGTGGGCACCTGTGATCTCAGCTACTCAGGAGGCTGAGGTAGGAGAATCCCTTGAACCCAGGAGGTGGAGGTTGCAGTGACCTAAGCTCACTCCACTGCCCTGCAGCCTGGACAACATAGCAAGACTCCATCTCAAAATAAATAAATAAATAAGCAAGCAAAAGTCTTAGGAAAACAACTTGTGCACACCCAGCAAAAGCATAGGGCCCACTGCAGGCTGGTTCCAATTATGTGGGAAAGTCATTTAATCTTAGAGCCACAACACTTTGAGATTAAGTAATTTGCTCAAACGCTGAACGGAAATAGTATCACCTATTTCAAAGTAGGGTTGGGATTCAAAGGAGATACAGCTCTTGAACTAGAGTTTTCTGTCTCCATTGGTGATAAGCCTTGTTTAGAGATGACCAAAGACTGGCACTCTTTTTCATAAAAGCAGCTAGTTTTAGCTTCCTCCCTCATGCTCACCCTCCTGAAGTTTGAAGGAAGTTTCCAAATAATCTTATTTAGAAAGAATAGCATTTACACTGGCCAGTTAGGATATCTTAGGACACACCAGAATAGCAACATGAAACACCCATTTTTAGGGGGAAAAAAAAGTGTTATAATTTGAAATTTTAAAAAAATACAAGTCTTGGGAAATTAGAGGAGACCAGAGTGATAGAATTCTGGAGGGACTTTTCACAAATGCCAACTTTTGGTTTGTGCCTTTCCCATATTTTATTAAATTCATGTTTTTTTAAAAAAAATCACAGCAACATTATCAAAGACAACATATGTACAAACATTTTACAAAAAAGAACATTACCAATATCAGTGGTAGTAAGGGCAAGCTGAAGAATAAATAGACTGAGTTTCCGGGCAGTGTCTGTCCTCAAAGACATCTAAACTGCGTTCAGGCAGTTGAAACAGGCTTCTTTCCTGGTGACAGGCATATGTGGTCAGTAATACAAACGATGGTTAATGAGGCTACTACCTAGGACCAATTAACAAACTCCTCTTCTCTTCGAGTAGGCCATGATACAAGTGGAACTCATCAAATAATTTAAACCCAAGGCGATAACAACGCTATTTCCCATCTAAACTCATTTAAGCCTTCACAGTGTCACAATGGATTCAGTTACCTGCAAACGATCCCGGGTTGTCATACAGATAACTTGTTTTTTACACATAACGCAGCGCCATCCCTTCCTTCACTGCCCCAGTTAGGTTTCTTGTTGTTGGACCGAAAGGGGATACATTTTAGAAATGCTTCCTTCAAGACAGAAGTGAGAAAGAAAGGAGACCCTGAGGCCAGGATATATTAAACCTGGTGTGTGCGCAAAAGGGAGGGGGAAGGCAGGAATTTGAAAGGATAAACGGCTCCTTTGCGCCGAGAATCAGGAAGCGTGACTCGCTTGGGTCTGGGACGATACCGAAATCCGGTACCCCACCCAATCCCCTGCCCCGCCGGGTACCTATAAACTCGGTTCCTTTCTCAACTCCCCCAGTTCCTTGATCTCCACCTTCTTGTACTTCCCCGACTTTCTCCGGTTAGTGATCACCAGGACGGCCACGCCGGCGACGAGGGCCACCACCACCACCACGATGACGGCGATGAGGCCGGCGGTGAGGCGCTTCATGGAGAACTTCGGGGGAATCTCGTCCAGGTAATAGATGAGCGTGCGCTCCACCTGCAGGGGCTCTCCGCGCACGCGCAAGTCCAGGCCGCCGCGGCCCTGGAATAGAGACTCGCCCTTGACGTCCCTCTCGAAGTAGTAGGCTGCATCACCGATGTCCACGTCACCTGCGGCCTTCTGCGACGTGTTCTGCCGCAGCTCGATCTGGATGGTGGGCTGCTCGTAGTGCACGGCCGCCACAAACTTGGGGTGCAGCCGATAGCGCTCGCGGAAGAGCCGCCTCAGCTCCGCGTCCAGGTCCGAGTGGTTGAAGGCGCCGGCGGTGGGGCGGTGACGCAGGTCAATGAGGATGTGGTGGGTGCGCACCAGCTCATCGCAGCGCAAGCTCAGGTCGCCCTTGTCGGTGCGCCGCACGCCCACCGAGTTCACGCACCAGCACACCGACGTCTGGTTGCACTGGCGCGCCTTGAAGCGGCCCTCTGGGTCGCAGTCCGGGTCGTAGAGGCCATCGTTGTCCACGAGCGCGTGCTCATTCGGCCGCACCAGCGTGCGGGCGTTCTTGGGGGCGCTCATGCGCGCCTTGAGCAGCAGACACTTGGAGGTCAGCGTGGAGCAGTCGACCGCCACGCCCGAGCCCAGCGCGCGGCACTGGCAGCGGCCACCGGGGCCGTCGGGGCTGCACACGGTCATCTTGTTGGTGGGACACGTGCAGTTGTCCTGCGCGGCAGTGTGGCCGGTCACCGCCGCCAGCAGCAGCAGCAGCAGTGGGAGCCGCAGCGGTGGCGGCGCGAGGCCGGGGCCCCGAGCCATGGTGGGGCGGAGGAGCGTGGACCGGACGCGGGCGGATGAGGCGCGGGGACTCGGCGGGGCTCGGGCTCCGGCGTCCGGGATGGTCTGCGGGCGTCTGCCGCCCGGCCGCTTCCTCCGGCTCTTATACTCGGCCCGACCTGCCCGGCTGGTTCCGCCACCGACCGTCCCTACTGGTATTTGGGTGACACATCCCGCCCCCCTCCCCGTCCCACGGAAGGCCCAGCCGGCCCTGCGCCGCCCGCGATAGGATCAGAGCAGGGAAGCTGCTCCCGCCTCCTCCGGACCGAAAGCCGGGAAGGGGAGAACCGATACTCACCTGCAGGCTTCTGGGGACCCGCCCTCGGCGCGGCCTCCTACTCCTGGCGCGTCCGGGCAGCTCTCCCGGCAGAAAGTCTAAAGAGTTTCATTGCAAAGTGTGGCTCGCGACTGTCGCACTCTCCCCTATCCCCGACTCCCTTTTCGTTCTTTCCCGGCCCCTAGCCCGCCCTTAATTTCTCTCACTCCCTCTCTTCTTTGTCCAGTTCTCACAGTAGCACACATTTATATAGTTTACAGTTCACAAGCATTATCTCATCCTCACACCAGTCCTGACAGGTAGGGACTATCAGACCTGTTTTATAGGTGATGCTGAGGAGGCTTAAAGACCTTAAGTCACACTGCTATCAACTTCCCCATATTCCTGAGAGGGGTCTTTGGCACCCTAAGAGTGATGAGACCTTAAATAAAATGTTTGTGGACACGAAGTGATGCAGAATCTGAAGGTCAGATGTCGAAGTTAGGGAAGCAGTTCTGTTACTCACCATATCAAGGGTTACACACAGGTATCCTGGCGTCCAAAGGGTTAAAAGTTCTGTTAAACACTAAGTTTCTGTCCTGCACAGAAGCGCACACACACAGGCGCACACGCACATAATATTTATGTGTGCACTGGCTATAAAGAGACAAACAGGAACAAATTCTTAAAGAGCCAGCAAGACTGTAAAGAGTTTTTTGTACAATTTGATTCTAACACAGCAAATCATTGCTTTTCTTTTCCTGTATCCCACGTAAGTAGCTGAACCATGTAAATAATGAAATAATGGAGCCTGTGAGAAACCGCTTGTCTACCACTGTGTGGCTACTTTCATGGCATAAAGAGGTTGCAATCTCTTTTTGAGTCATTGAGAAAGTCCCGAGTTTCAAAGCTGTGGTAAAATTAACAATAATTAGCAAGCTATAATTATTCCCAGGTCCTCCATCAAAGCACATTTTATTTGTTCAGCATTTAATGTGCACCACCAGTCGTGCGAGGGTATCGTTTAGCAGATGAAAGCCAGCTGGACCTCTGTCCCATTAATTTTCATGCAATTCCTGAGGCAGGAAGATTAAAATCTATTCTGCCTTGACAGATAGAGGAAGCAGAGATGTGTGAGGGACAATTTCTTTTTTTTTCTCCCAGGTTCACACCATTCTCCTGCCTCAGCCTTCTGAGTTGCTGGGACTACAGGCACCCGCCACCATGCCCGGCTAATTTTTTTTGTATTTTTGGTAGAGATGGGGTTTCACTGTGTTAGCCAGGATGGTCTCGATCTCCTGACCTTGTGATCTGCATGAGGAACAATTTCTTATCCACAAACATGAGGAATTGTGCGATAGTCCTCTGCTGTCTATCCCCACTGTCTCTGTTCAGGTCTTCCTTGGACAAATATCTGAGTCAGGTTCCAGTTTCTTTTCCCCTCTCTGACCTCAGTCCACCCTGCATCCAAGAAGACTTCCTAAATCACAAGTCTGTGCCCACCTCCTCTCTGCTAAGTTCAGAGTGAGGGGGTGCTCTGGGCTCTCCAGATAAAATTCATCCTTCTTATATTAGCCCTTAAGGTCATTCCTATATGATGTTATAGGCAAGCTACGTCTCTGTGCCTTAGTTTTGTCATCTGTAAAATGGGGATAATAAAAGTACCTACCTTAAAAGGTAGGTGTTATAATTAATGTAAATAAACTGCTTTGAAGAGTATCTGTTCTAACAGTATCTGCACATAGTTAGCAACAGATAGATGTTAGCTGTTGTCATTTATCATCATCATCGTGCTTCTGCCAACCTCTCCAGCTCTCCATATGTTTTCAAGCCTTTGCAAAGTCACCTACCTGGAGTCTCCCTTTCTTTATTTAGTGCATAATTGTGTTTTTCTACTCAGCTCTTGAGTCACCTCCAAGACACCTTCCCTAATGAGGCCCTCCCTGTTACACTCAGGAATATGCCTCTCCTCTATTCTTCCCTAATCTCAGACATACTGAGATGGCAACATTAACTTTTCTGGGCTTTTGTCCTCCCATCTGTCAAATGGGCAAAATACAGCCTGTTTCATAGATTATGCTGAGAATCATATACAAAGAGATGAGATGGTAGATGTCAAAGCTTTGTAAAATCTCAGACTCTGTAAAAATGTTAGATTTCACTTTTATTTCTAAAATATATCTACCCTCTTCTCGCTTTTCCAGGTATTGTCTAGGTAGCCACAGTGCTCTACAACTAGCAGAGTTCTCTATTTGCCATTCCATCAGGTCCCAGGCTGGCAAGAGGAAAGCTGATGAGAGAGGGTTCTCAGGGCTGAGGAATTTGTATGATGGTGTCATTTGACTACCAAGCTAGAACGGCCCCAGATGAGTGTGCATCACTGGGGCTAGTGCTCTGAGGTCTCCAAGCCTTTGCTTCTTCCAATTATATTAGGTAGTGACAGGACAGGAATAGAAGGGGCCCAGCCTCAATATCTTCTGTGGAAGTGAGAGTAAGCCGAAGATGACCTCCTAATCCCTCCGCCCGCTGCCCGAATCCACTTGCTTAAATTCTCTGGTTCTGCCAGGCTTTCCCCAACAGCTCACAAAGACCACAATGAGTTTATTATGTAAACACAGTCTCAGCTGTGATTCTCCCTTTTCCCTTCGTCCTTTTTCTGCCCAGTTCTGCAAAATAGCATGCTAATGCATTATGCCAATGCTTTATCTCTTTTTGTTTTATTTATTTATTTATTGAGACAGAGTTTTGCTCTTGTCACCCAGGGTGGAGTGCAGTGGCATGACCTCAGCTCACTGAAACCTCCTCCTCCTGGGTTCAAGTGATTCTCCTGTCTCAGCCTCCCAAGTAGCTGGAATTACAGGTGCCCAACATCATGCCCGGCTAATTTTTGTACTTTTAGTAGAGACAGGGTTTCACCATGTTGAACAGGCTGGTCTCAAACTCCTGACCTCAGGTGATCCTCCCGCCACAGCCTCCCAGAGTGCTGGGATTACAGGCGTAATCCCACTACACCCGGCCTGTATGTTTTTACTTTAATTTAAAAAATATTTAACACAAGCATTTCAGGCTTGTCAAGTGTTTATGAGGGGCAGGAAGCACATCTAAGCACCGTGTGTAGCCCCAGCACCAGCATATATTAGGCACTAAGTAATGTTTATCGGATTAACATTGAGTTGTGCCCAGGATGTTTTGGTATCAATATGTTCTCCTAGGAGTATTCACGTGGACCATTTCAGTGCTTCTCTCCTTGTCTAAGCCTCACCACCTGCCCCAACTATGAATCTCTGTCCCTACCCTAACCCACCCTCCAAACACCAAATTTCAAGGAAGACTGGGTAATGATGCCCTTATTATCATTTTTGCACAATCTTTAATATTTGTCAGCCTTGTGCCTGCAAGGATGAGGGATATGATCTGAGGACGCCAAGAGCAGCCAAAGATTCTGTAAACAAGTGTATAATGTAGTTGAAAGAAAATGGACCTTGGATCCAGTGAGACTTAGGCTCAAATTCTGGCTTCACACCACTCACTGCTGTGTGTTTTTGAGCAAGTTGTTTCAGCACTCTGCCCCTCAGCTTCCTTAACTGTAAAATGGGGGTAACAGGGCCTATACTGCACCAATGCCTGTGAAAAAAAATGATTTCCCACCTTGTAATTAAGAACACATTTTTCCCCATTGAACTTCACACTTCAGCTATTCTTGTGCTCTTTGATAAACTCTTGGTGATTATCTGATTCTCCTTGGTATAAGACCGATACCAGCATGTGAGTTTTATATTAAAGGGTATGATATATAAAAACAAAACATAAAAATAAAACTGTTTGATTAATTAAAAATAAACAGCACTTACCGTCGAGAATTATTTTAATGATTCCAGATAAAGAATATAAAATACTCAACATAATGTTTGGTATGTGCTAAGTAACATAATCTTAGCTATTATTATCAGCTGTCTCAGGAATGTGAAGGTGCTCTAAGATCATTAAAGGGTTCTTCACAAGGCCAGTGATTATGGGGATTGCTGAAGATCAAGTATAGGGAGCTGAGTGCTAGGCAGGAGAGTGGCCTGAGAGCCCCCACCATCCCCTGACCTCCAGGATGCAGCAATATGGAGAGTATCTAGATGCAGATAGAGCTTTAATATATTTGCTCCCACTATCTGCTGGGATCCCTACAACACCTCTGGGGGTTAGGCAGGGAAGATATTATTATCTCTCTTTTACAGATGTGGAAACAGAGGCCTTGGGGGAAGAGAAGGATTTGCCCATGGTCACATGCTTATAAAAGGTGAGGCCAGGCCCAGAATCCAGGTCTCCTGACTGCAAATGTATATAGAAATTAACAAAGATGGAATTAACAAAGGGTTGAAAGAGCTTAGAGACTCATCTCATGTTTCTCAGGTTTTCTTTTACTTTTCATTCCTTCCCTTAATTGTATAAATATTTTTGGGAAGTTCTGGTTTCAAGAAGAATGATTAAATAATTTATTTTCTAGGACAGGTGTGAGCCCACACCTGAAGACCCTAATGCCCAGCGCTATCCAGGGAGGAGTCCTCACTCTTCTTTCTAGCCTGACAACCATTAGCTTCAGCCTCTTTTAAGGAGCACCTTTTGAGACAGTGGCAGTGCTGGAGGGCCAGAGTTTCCCTTTCTCCTCAGCAGAAGCTTATAGTCCTAGAAGAAGCAGTATTCAGCCAGAATACTGATAATGCAGAGAGAAGTTGGTTGTGGTGATTGTTAGTTCAGGCTGGAGGAAGGAAGCCCCAAGAAACAGAACATAGAAAAGGAAGCTGGACAGGGTCCAGAGGGTAGAGGTGTGGAGAACAGGACAGACAAGGGCTACACAACTGTATCTTCAGTGTTTCATTTCTTTAAAAATGTGATTTAAGTATTTCAAAATACTGGAAATCAAGAGCTAGGGAATGGGTGCACTCTCCATATTTCGTTTGCTTAAAATATTTGTAATAAAAAAATTCACATCAATTCCTCAAAGTAAGTTTCGGAGGAAGTATTTGGGAGTAATATTTTCTGTTTTTGCTTCCTTTTATCTTTTTCTCCATTTCTGTAGTTATTTTTATTAATATAAGTTGTCATTTATTGATCATCATCATATAAATTCCCTGTAATTCCCCCAGCAAGCCTACAAAATAATTACTCTTGTCCACATTCACCTGATCATGAAGCTGAGGCTTAGAGTCACACAGTTAGAAACGAGTCCAGGAAGGATCTGAGCCCAGGTCTGGTGACTGGGACATTTTTCCATTGCACAGTGTAGTCTCTCACTGATGGGTCTTGAATAAGCGAGAGAGGTTGGAAGATGTTCAGCTGGTAAATTGGGTGTGGTCTGGGTCCTGGCTGCCCAGGAATGTTTGATCTTTTCACTTTGCTGGGAAGACAACATGTTTCTGTTTGTGCTGGCTCATTTGCGTGGGCCCTACTCAGTTTCTTTCAGGAGAGGTTGCCTGTGATGTGTACAGTTCTGCTGGGTTTTTGTGGTTCATCTGGATTTGAAAAGTGACTGCAGTTTCACCTTACAAGTATGTGTCATGGTTTCATTTCAGAATCCTGCCATCATCTTCTCTTCATGGTGTCCTTGTTCTGAATTGCAAACCGTAAATGGCCTCCCTCTCATTCTGGTCTCCTCCTCTAGGGGCAGTCAGTTTCTTCTGTAAGGGCTTTACACTCCGGGGAAACCCAGTAAAACATTCAGTGACTTTTAATTTCACTGGGTCCAACAGCTTCCGGAGAGATTTGGCAACAAATAAAGAGAGATTGGGAAATCTTCTCCCTACATTCCTGAGGCAACCACACTGCTCGAACCCCACACTGATGAGTCACAGTGCTTCCTTTCCCAGAGCTGGCCTGGTGATGTGTGATGCCCTGTTAAGGGGGTGTGGAGGTGTTGGCTGTTTTTAACCACTTTGAGCTGTCCTCGAGGTAAGGGCAGGTGGTGAGAGGTCTTAAGCGGGCTGCTGCCAGTGACACATTCGTCTGCCTTTCTGGGCAGTCCTGCTCCAAGTGATGCTCCTTAGAGTTATCAAAAGAGGTCTTAGAGGACATGTATTCCAGTCTCCCACCCAGAGGTAGCTCAGAATGCTAAACAGGTGCTTGTAGGCTACCTGTGATGATGAAACATCCTTCCTCCCCACAAGACAACCCATTCCAGTCCCAAGCAGCTTTACTAAGTTCATCATAATTAAGGAAATTCAGTGCCTCTGTAATTTTCACAAACTGATCTAAATTTCTATTCTTGGAGCAAGAAAGAGTAAGTAATTTTCTCCTTTCACTCCTTGGTTCCTCAGGTATTTGAAGCCAGTTCTCCTGTCCCCAGCCTTTCCCCTTTCCTGCTCTCTCCCTACCTCTTCCATTGCCTTTCTCTAGTGGAACGTCCCTATCCCATCATCCTTCCTCCTGTGCCAACCTCACACCCTGGGTCGTGGCGGGCACCATCTCCACCAGTGACCCAGTCCAGCAAATGACGTTATGAGAGAGATCAGCAGAGGACTCTAGGGAAGCTTTGAGGAGGTTTTACTCCTGTTATCTTGCCTCTCTACTCCCCTGTCTATGAAGGCAGGAGTAACCCCAACAGCCCCTTACCTATCTACCAATTTCCTCTTTTGTAGGAATAGATGGTTTCTGGGCAATACTTATAATAAATATCTACAATGTATTGAGAGCCTGTTACCAGCCAGCAACTCAACATGTGTTACCTCTATCCCTATAACATCTAAAGGGGGTGGGTTTTGTTATTCTCACTTTACAAATAAGGAAACAGGCAGAAGGGCACTTGTCTAAGAATACACAAATAGTAAATGGAATAGCTGGAATTGACATTCTTTTCTAAACATATTTTAGAGACAGGATCTCTCTCTGTTGCCCAGGCTAGAGTGCAGTGGTACAATCATAGCTCACTGCAACCTCAAACTCATGAGCTCACGTGACCCTCCCACCTCAGCCTCAAGTAGTTAGGGCTACAGGTATGTGCCACTGCACCTAGCTCACAACCCTTTTTGCCTGGTTCTGAGATTATGCTTTTTCTGTGACATCATGCTGCTACAGACCATATACATTTCCTGAACCCAAATGTTTAAAACTCCAGCACAGTAGTGTAGAAGTTCACTGGTATACAAGTTCAAGTTATACCCTAACCTCTCTTACTCCTGCTGAATCAGGACATCAAAAATGGCCTCTCAAGAGAATCCAAGTAAGGATCAGGTTTTGATTTTATCCGACAACTTATTATCTTTAGACGGTAAGGATAGTAAGTTTTGCTATCTTCTCCTTTTGGGAAGATAGACAAGTATTATGGACATTGTGGATGAATACAGTACAGCCTAGTGCAGGTGACTTTTGTTTTGTTTTGTTCAAAACAGGAAAGCAGGACAGAACCTTTCAGTCTCCCTGGTAGAAGACACTCTCCTTAGCTCTTGTGCTGCCCTTCCCACAGACATTAATACCCAAGCTACATCCCTGGCATGGCTTACCCTCCTGCTCCTCCCTGGCCCTGTTCCTGTCCATCCCAAGACATCTTCAGTCACATCAGTCCAGGGCTGAGTGTGCTGAGGGGCTCAACTCCACTCCTACTCTCAGCGGTTATGAGCCACAAGACTCACACCAGGGATGGAAGTAGAGGCGAGGAGGAGTGGGAGAGAGGAAAAGTTCAGAAGTCGGGGAAGAATGAGGCAGGCAGGAAAGAGGAGACTTCATTGTTCTCTAATTCCGGGAGGTGTGGGCCCAAGACAAAGGGCAAGAAAGTCCTTGTTGTTCCTCTGGCCTTAGTGGGATGTAAGAAATTGGATTAATTTCTCTGGATTCATGTGAGAAGTCCTGACTGTCAGCTGATCTTCAACGAGCATCTTTCAAAGCATGACTGATGGGAAAATGAGGACTGCCCTCAAAAGCCTCTCCAAGATCATGGGAAGCTGCCAATTGGAAGGTACCAGAAACCAACACAACTAAATTGCTCAGCACCCTGAACCTCTTTCCCCACCCACACTACTGATTTTTCATATACTTTCCAGTCTTCTATTCACCCATCTCTTCAGCCAGGTAGGCAGGTAAGAAGGCATCCTCACTGAGTGCCTCCCAGGTGCCAGGTCTGTATTAGGCTGAGGGGGTACAATGGCAAGTTACACCTAACCCCTGGCTCCTTGGAGCTTACCATCCACACAGCAACTACCACCTAGTGGGGGCTTAGTACATATTTGTTAAATAAATAACATGGAAATATATGAATAACTACAATATGGATTTATAAACCATATCTCCTGTCCTCCCCACTAATACAGATGATTTATCTAGAGTTGCAGGATACATCAGTAGCAGAACCTCACTGGCTCTTAAGGTTGTCTGTTTTTCTCATTTTTTTAAAGGCAGTGAGTATGTAGCAATTTGGAGGTGGGAACAAATACAATCCAATAGATAACATTTGTATTTTAAAAGGCATCTGAAATAAATAACATTTGGGCAGAAAAGACAACCTAAAGAGATAGCACATGAGGAAAAAAATCCAAATAAATAACATTGAAGAATGTTCAGGTTGGAGATAGCCTTCCAAGAAAGCTAGTCCAGTAGTTCCAATCTATTTTGAGTCACAGAATCCATTTCTGAAGACAGTGCTAGATTCTCTCTTCAAATAAATGCAACTGTGCACAAAGACACTATATTTTGCACAGATTCCAGTGTCATAGACGTCCTGAAATTCATTTCAAGGACCTTCCTGACCTCATTTTAAAATCTCTGATAGGACTCATCACCTTCATCTCACTTAACAGGGACAGTGAAATGACTTGCTCAAGATCATCAGCCAGTTAGTGAAAACATTAGGCGGTTTGGTCTTAAGAAGGAACTCAGAAACCAGTTGCCTGAGTTCAAATTTTGCCTTTGCCATTTACTAGCACCTCAATAAATCATTTAACCTCCCCCTGCCTCTATTTGCTCTTCTGTAGAATGGGGATAGTAGTAGTTAACCTACTTCACAGGGTTATTGTGAGGATTAGGAGTTAATCCATGTTAAAAAAAAAAAAAAAGTTGGAACAGGGGTTGGTTAGCAAACTATTTAGTTAAAGGCTAGGTAAACAATTTAGGCTTTGTGTACTAAGGATCAAAATTCAAGATGGGACTGGGTGCAGTGGCTTACGCCTGTAATCCCAGCAGTTTGGGAAGCTGAGGTGGGTGGTAGCTTGGACCCAGGAGTTTGAGACCAGCCAGGCAACATGGCAAAACCCTCTCTCTACAAAAACTTTAAAATTTAGTCAGGTGTGGTTGTGTGTGCCTGTAGTCCCAGCTACTTGGGAAACTGAGGTGGGAGGATCACTTAGGCCCAAGAGGTCGAGGCTACAGTGAGCCATGTTGGTGCCACTGCACTCCAGCCTGGGTGACAGAGCAAGACCCTGTCTACAAAAGAAAAAAAATTTTTTTTAATTTCAAGATAATTATGAAGTACTTATATAATTATTTAACAATGTAAACAACATCTCGGCCGGGCTCGATGGCTCACACCTGTAATCCTAGCACTTTGGGCGGCCAAGGAGGGTGGATCACTTGAGCTCAGGAGTTTGAGACCAGCATGGACAACATGACAAAACCCCATCTTTAAAAAAATCCAAAAATTAGCCCAGCATCATGGCATGTGCCTGTAGTCCCAGCTACTCGGGATGTTGAGATGGGAGGTTGGCTTGAGCCCAGGAGGCGGAGGTTGCAGTGAGCTGAGTTGTGATTGTGTCCAGTCTGGTGACACAGCCAGACCCTGTCTCAAAATTTAAAAGTGTCTCAGCCCATGGACCACACAAAAACAGAATTTGGTCAGTGTAGTTTGCTGACCCTTAGCTTAAAGTAGCATCTGGCACACAATAAGTGCTCAATAAATGGTAGTTTCTATTATCCAAATCAGGGCTCTTTCGATTGCTCTGAACTGCTTATGTTCCATGTAGCATAAATAACAGGAAACAAAGCGCTGGCTGACCAACTTAGCCAGCCTGTTTGTTTAGACACAAGCCAAAGTTACCAAGATGTAAAACATTCCATGCTCCTCCCTGTATTAGAGCCTTCCTATTCGTGCCCTGCTCCAGTAGGTAAAGCAGCCAATATTCTAATTGTTCTCAGGGAAGCCTCAAGTCAGGTGCCATATGAAGGCAGGTGGGAGGAGCTGGAATGGTTTCTGGGCAGAGGTAGAGACCGGAGAAGGAGAGAGGGGCCCATCCCACAGCTCTGCGGTGTCCCAGACTCTGGAGCACTGTGCTATCTTCCAGCTGTGGCATCCTGGCCACATCCTGCCTCTGGTACCTGTAGAACGCCAGTTCTGTCCATCACCCACCTCCTGCCCTACTTTAGAGCAGCCCTGCCTGGGGCAGCTCCAGACATAAATTCAACCACAGTTATGAGTTAGAAGGAACTCCATCATCTACTTCCAATCACCCCATTTTACCAATAGGAAAACTAAGGCCTGGGTTGGAGAAGTGACTTACCTGAGGTCACATAGCAGGCACAGTTATGCTGGGATTAAAAACCCAGGCTCCTGCCTCCCAGGCCAGTGCTTTTTTCCTGCCTGAGTTCCTGCAGGTTTCTCTTTGGCACATAATGGAAATACCAATGGAGTTGTCTGGTGCAGTTTTTTATGCTTATCAGAGTGCAGCTGGATTTGACCTAGATATAGCCCTCTTCAGAGTGTATTCTCCTGTTTATCAACATTCCTTGAACTCCTTCTACGTGCCAGGCTGTGTGCTGAGCACAAAAGATGATAAGAGAGCCAATGTCTTCTTTCAAAGGCTCAGTTTACAACTGGGTGTGATTATTGTTTCTCATTGGTTGGTTTGCATATTTGTTCATTCAGCAAACATTATTGAGCACATACTTTGTGTCAGGCATGGCACTAGATGCTGGGACTAAGCATTAGTAAAGTCTCTGCCTTTGTGAAAATTATCATCTAGTGAGATACACAGTAAACAAAATAAACACAGAATAGTGTGCACATAAGTGTTTGAAAACAAGTTCTCCAGGAAAAAAAGAAAGTACCCTGTTGTCTTGGTGACTTTCAAGTAGCTAGTAAATGGTGAAGTCAGGATTTGAACTCAAGCAACTGGTTTCTGAGTTCCTTCTTAAAACCAAATTGCCTAATGTTTTCATTAACTGGCTGTGTGACCTTGAACAAGTCATTTCACTATCCCTCTTAAGTGAGATGAAGGTGATGAGTCCCATCAGAGATTCTAAATTGAGGGCAGGAGGGTCCTTAGTGTACTCTCCCTGTGGCCAATTTCAAGCTGTCAACATGGTGTCACCAAGTGTCAATTTAGGAATGATTCACACAGTTGGCTCTTGCAGCCCAGTATTGCATGGACCCTAGACAGATGACAAGTGCTCTGAAGGAAAAGAAGCAGGTTATAGGGTGGGAGAGTGAGGGAGGTTGTGCTATCTTAGGTTGGCTGGTCAGGCAGGATTCTCTGAGGGGCAAGATTTGAACAGAGACCTGAATGAAGTAAGGAAGCCAGATATTTAGTGAATATTCAGGAAATGAGCATCCCAGGCAGAAGGAACAACACGTGCAAAGGCCCTGAGTCAGGACTGTGCTTGGCCCTTGGATGAATGGCTAGAAGACCAGTCTGCAGTGAGCACAGGATTTAGGGAAGCACACAGAATGGGAACTTGAATTCAATAGGTATGTGCAGCAGTAGTGAGAGCAAGATTTGCTAGCTGGACAAGGGGATGATATTTGCAGGGAATCTTAAAACATGAGGACAGGTTTAACCAGAAGGGTTAGAGTTTGGGCAGAAGTGGAAAAAGAAGAGAGCTCTGAAAAGAAAGAATGGTGTGAGCAAAGGTGCCAAAGGTTGGAACAGAGTAATATGGCTGGGGCATTGGGAGCATATCGCCAGTCAAGCCTGCACGGGTAAGTAAGAGCCACATCATGAAGCTAGTGATAGATTTTCACCTGGGATAGACTTATAGGCAGGCATTTGTTGAAGATAAATTTGACAGGGAGACGCAAAAGGCAGAGAGGCTACTCTGGAGGCTATTGGTGCAGAATAGAAAGGATGGATGAGTGCCTGATTTAGGGAAGAGAGAAAGGGATGGACATGGAACAGTAACCTCATGTCTCTGTAATGATTTACACTAAGGGTTTTCATGCATGCCATTGCTTCTCATCTTCACAACAGCCCTGCGAGGTAGATGGGATATGTGGTGTGGTGGGTTCAAGATGGTGGCAAATCTTTGGCACTCCTCCCTTCACTTCCCCTTGAATCTGGGTTGGCCCCATGTCTCATTTATAGCCAATAGAATGTAGCAGAAGTGACACAGAGGGACTTCCAAGGCTAGGTCAGAGGTAACCATTTTGTTTCTGCCTTGGCGTCTTGGCATGCCTGCTCTGTGGGAAGCCAGCTGCCTTGTGAGAAGTCAGCTGCCTTGTGAGAAGTCTGACTACTCTAAGAAGAAGTCCCAGCTAGAGAAGACACATGGCAAAAGAGGTGTCCAACCAGCCTCCAGACTTTCAGCCTTCTCAGCCTAGGTGAGTAAAAAAGCCACCTTGGGCATCAAGCACGGTCAAGCCTTTGGATAAGTCCAGCCCCGGGGGCCATCTGACTGCAGCTGCCCTAGACCCCAAGCAAGAACCACCCAGCTGAGCCCAGTCAACATGAACCCTGAGAGGTAATAATTGTTGTAAGCCATTAAGGTTTAGGGTGGTTTGTGATGCCACAGTAGATAATCAGAAGACACCTGATATTATCCCCATTTTAGACGGGGAACTGAGGCTCAGGGAGATCACAAAGGTTTGTCCAAAGTCACATGGCTAATAAGTGGTAGAGCCAGAGCTAAAATCCAGGTGTGCTGACATTTATAACTGCTGTTTGGACTCCTTTCTGCTCTGTCATTACCATCCTCTCCCATGCCCTGGGCCCAGAAAGGTTAGGGAGGGAGGGAGACAGCCATCTTGAGTCTTTTTGCCAGCCCAAAGGAGAGGTCCACTCATGCCATTTATAGCAGCCCAGTTCTCGGGGGGGAGGGGGGCGGTAGAGAAGTGTGTCCCCTCCAGCATCCTTATGCCCAAGGGGTACTCCCTTCTGGCATATCCCCATGTTCTCCCTCTCTCTATTCAAGTCCTTCTGTCAACCAGCTGTCCCCTTGGGAATAAAGAAACTCGCATTTACTGAGCATCATCTGCCTAACATTTTACATGATGTTAGCTCATATAATCCATACAGCATGAATACGAAGTAGGCATGCCATAATTGGTGGTAAACTGAGGCTCAGAGGGGAAGACCTTTGCCCAGACTCACATAGCAAGTGAGTTTCAGAGCCTGGATTTCAACCCAGATTTGTCTATTCTACCATCTGCATTCTTTCCACTGGACGATGGGGCTAATGTTACACAGACATGCCACCAGAGCATCTGATATGACACAGGTTCTCAGTGTATACCACATTCCCTTCCACTTCCCTCCCTGTATTTCTGCTCCATCCTAGAGAAATTCACAACCTGCCAAAAGACAAGAGAAGTCCTTGAGTAGAAAAATAAGACTCAACAGTTATTGAACTCTGTGTGATGTAGGCTCATGGATTATCTTATTCTCACAAATACACTGTGAATTTAGGTGCTGCTATTAGCTCCACTTTCCATCTGATGAATTCAAGACTTAGACAGATAAGAAACTTGCCCAAGATCATACATCTAGTAAGGGATGAATTCAAGATCAAAACCCTGGTGGTGTTGTCCCTGAAGTTCATGCTGTTAAACAGCAAAGCCTGCCTCAGCCCCTGAACTGGGAGCTCCAGTGTCAGCTGCATGCCTGGCAGCCTGCCTGATGGAGCAGGACTGGGCAGGCTGATTAATGAGGGGACAGACCTGGGGAAGGAATGAGGTCACATTCCAGGAGGCTGAGGCAAGGCAGTTCACGCATCACTTCAAAATACTCACTCTCTTGGAAAAATACTGGTAGGGTTGGATACTCATGCCAAATAAGAAAACTGGGTATACAAAATGGATGTGAGCACTGAGCATGGTATTCAACCTTCCAGGGCCATAGGCCTAAAGGGGACCAATTGCTCAGCCATGGGTCATAGCTCTCCAAGGACTTGTTCATGTCCTACCCCCTTCCCATACCTATCCCTGGTCTCCAGAAGGTCAGATGGCCTTCCCTCTGGCTTCCACCCCTCTTCGTGTGTGACTTAAGCACATTGCACGTTGTTATGAATAAATTCATTGACTTTAAAGATATTTTTTGGGCACCAACTTGATGTCAGGCACTGTGCTAGGAGTAGTGAATATAACATATTAGTTACCCCCTTGGCCCTTACAATCTAGTGAGGAAGGTAGACATTAAACTAGAGATGAACATTTTGATAGGTAAAGTATAGGGTGCTATAGGAACTAACATTCTTCCTTTCTTCTTTCCCTCCCCCATTCCTCCCTTTTTCTATTTTTTCTTTCCTTCCAGAAATACTTATTAAGACCCTAGTATGTGCTACCATCAGTTGAGGTGCTACAGGAGAAAGCAGTGAACAGCAGAGATGCTTGGCCCTTTGGAGCTTATCCCAGTGATGACTGGGGAATTTGACCTGGGATAGGAACAACTTGTGAAGGAACTTGTGAGCCATGCCAGAGTTTGAACTTTATCTTGTTGGTAAAAGAGGACCTAAAATTGAATTTAGGCAAGGGAATAGTCTGAGCAGATTTGTGTTTCAGAAAAATCACAGGAAAACTATATGGAGGATGAGTGGCAGGAGGTGAGACTGGAAGTAGCAAGATCAGATTGGAGGTTGCTGGGAGACCATGAGAGAGATGGATTGGTGCCCTAGACCAAGTGGGCTATTGAGAAAGGAAGAGAGCCCCATAGTTCACTCCCACAGGATGAGTAGTGATGGTGGCACCTTGGACAGGATGGCAAAGTAGCACTCTTCAAACTGATATTTAAAAAAAACATAAACACATCTATTTGGTAGGCATAGAGAGAAACAAATGACCTGTTATTAAAAATTGCATGCCCATTGCTTTATGCTAATTATGTGTACTGAAGATGACATTTCAAATCATTTGAATTGTCTTTTATTTCACAATTTCTCTGTCACTCATAGGAGGGTAGCAAACTGAGGCATTGTGCGATGAGTCCATCTACCCCCCTGGAGAGACCACATGGAGAGAGGGAGGGGTCCAGTGGAGCCCAGCCCAGTCTCCAGCTGTCCCCACTGGGGTGCCAGACATGTGAGTGATGATATCCCAGGATCCTCAGACCAGACCAGCTGCCACCTGAATACCACTAAGTAACCCCAGTCAAAGCTCTATGAAGCATAAGTATCTCCAGGCTAAGCCCTGCCTGAATTTATGACCCATAAATGGTGAGATATAGTAAAATATTAGTATGTTCAAGCCAGTTTTGTTGTTTGCTGTTCAGCAGTTGATACACAGAACAGCCCTATTTGTTGACAGTCAAGCAACATCAAAGTTGACAAACCCCTGCACCACCTGGAAGCCTTGTCATGTGATCCCCACAGAGGCCACTGCAGCTGAGTCTCCAGTGTCCATTACATCCCTGCTGATTGTTCTAAGTAAACCTTGCTAACATCATTCTGTTTGCCAGGTGGATATGGGGAGGCTTGAGACAATGTGAGCCCCTGTGTCATGAAGGGAGGCTCTTAAACACTCTAGTAAAAGATTATTCATGGGTATCAGGTCTCTTTCTCTCCTTTGCTGGATGTGAAAGAAGACACATACCCCAACTGGCATTAGCAGCCACCTTCTGATTACAAGGGGAACTAGGCTTGGGAAGAAGCCAATGCTATTGAGGGCAGAGGGGAGAGATGGAAAGAACCTAAGACCACAACGGTATCATTGAATCACTGCATCAACCAACCCTGAAGCCCACCCTACAGTTGGACAGGTGCTATGTGAACTGATTCTTAAGTTTCCAACTTAAGCTAATTTGTGCAGGATTTTTTGCTTGCTACTTAATTAAGTCAACCTATTTAATTTAATGTTATGGTTCCTTTCTATGAAATATGGATGTTTAGTTGGTAAATTCAATTTCTTAATTTCTAGCTTATCCTGAACTCAACCTATTCTCACTTGCTGTAGTTAAAGCCCTAGAATGGAGAATGAGAGAGAAATATTTTTAAGCCAGCTATCATTTAAACCATAAATTTGACTTACTACACAAAATACATGAAAGCAGTGGCTCTAAACAGTAAGAGTGCTACCAATGAATATTAATAGCAATAATTATAAGAAGGATAACAAATATCATGGAGGAGTTGCAATATGCCAAACATTGTTTTAAGTACCACATGGATTACCTCATTTAATTCCCACAACACTTCCATGTGGTTAGAGATATTTTAATCTCCATTTTACAGAATGGAAGCTGAGACAGGAAAAAATTAAGTTAATTTTTTTCTAGATCACACAACAGCAAGTGGTGGAATTGGAATTTAAACTGAGAAAGGCTGACTCCCGAGCTCTGTCTCTTAACAACTATTCTAAACCAAGGAAGTAGTAACAAGGAAAGTAGTAGCACCAGTAAAATAAATAAAAAGTATCATAGATTTGTTAGTAAGAAAGAATGACTCGGCAGGGCGAGGTGGCTCACGCCTGTAATCCTAGCACTTTGGGAGGCTGAGGTGGGTGGATCACAAGGTCAGGAGATCGAGATCATTCTGGTCAACATGGTGAAACCCCGACTCTACTTTAAAAAAATACAAAAATTAGCTGGGTATGGTGGTGCATGCCTGTAATCCCAGTTACTCAAGAGGCTGAGGCAGGAGAATCGCTTGAACCAGGGAGTCGGAGGTTGCAGTGAGCTGAGATCACGCCACAGCACTCCAGCCTGGTGACAGAGCAGCAAGACGCTGTCTCAAAAAAAAAAAAAAAAAAAAAGAAAGAAAGGACGACTCATAGGGGATGTGGAGGATTTGGGAGTGAATGAATCAATTATGAGGTCCAACTGGACCCTCAATATTTTACACATGCCCATGAACACTACTTATTGATGTTTTATAAATAGCTACATTATTACATATTCATATACATATATGTACTATGGATTTATTTTGTGTGTGTGTGTGTGTGTGTGTGTGTTGTGTGTGTGTTTTAGACAGAGTCTCGCTCTATCACCCAGGCTGGAGTGAGTGTAGTGGTGCAATCTCAGCTCACTGCAACCTCTGCCTCCCAGGTTCAAGAGATTCTCATGCCTCAGCCTCTGGAGTAGCTGGGATTACAGGTGCACACCACCATGCCCCGCTACTTTTTAGTAGAGACAGGGTTTCACCATGTTGGCCAGGCTGGTCTTGAACTCCTGACCTCAAGTGATCCACCCATCTCAGCCTCCCAAAGTACTGGGATTACAGGCACGAACCACTGTGCTCAGAAGATTTACTGTTAATGTTTTCTATGTGACCTTTCAAACTTTAGTTTTGTTGATCATGGTAACATATTTTGGGAGAAAGCTATGACCCTAGACAACAGGTGTCAAAACCAAGCCCTATAGCAGTGGTTTTCCCTTGATCAGCCCCAGTTGCTCCCTCTGACTTCACTTCCTCCTGGCTGCCTCTGAACTCACTGTGCTAACACTTCCAACTGTAATCAGGTCACCGGGGCAAAATGCAGAGGGGCTGGATATCCCAAAATGAGTTCTGCATCTTTTTGAGATAAGACCTTGATTCCTGCAATGTCACTGGTACGTCTGCTTAGAGGAAAGGAGCTCCTGACAGGCTGATTTGACCACCAATTTTGCCAGAACCTAGGCATTGCTGAGCCACACATGTACCTGCTCTTCAGCCTCTTTCTTCTGAAAAGTAAAACTCTTCAGTATCATGGCTAGGCTTCCACACAGACCCAATCTTCACAAACAAACAAGCTGTCAGGTCAAATCCTTGGAGAAGTGAGTCTGTATTCAAACCAGAGCCCTCCAAAGGCTGCATGGGAAACATTCCCTCTCTGGGATTCAGTCTGTTCTGAGGACTGGGCAACCTCTGAACAAAGATAATTCCTGCATTGCGAGGCTCTTGAGCATCTCGTTGATCTTACGAAGTGGCCAGGCATGCGCCAGCCTCCTCAGAGGCAAATACTCCAGGGAACAACGTTCCTTATTGACAACGGACGCCTGTGAGTGGGAAGCGCAGTTCCCTTCCGAGAATTTGATTTCATTCAAGGCTGCTGAAGAAAATTTGTTTTTTAAAACATGATGGATTTTTCCAGATGATATCCAGGTTTGCCAACAACTTAAGACATCTGCTACATTTTACACTGAGTGTATCCACTCCCTGCAAAAACAAATCATAGAGATTGCAACCCTCCCCATGTTGAAAGAACTTTTCTCCAACTGATGTCATTATCGCCTTATTTCAAGCTGTTCCCACAAAACTCATCCTGATTTTCTCCTTTGTGCATTCGTTTATTTATACATTCAACACATGCATTCATTTCACATGAAGAGACTGTCACATTCCAGGCACTGGGCAAGCTATTGAGAATAGCAGGGTGTACATGATAGATACACTTCCTGCCATGATGGAGTTTAGCAGGGAGGGCTGACCAGTTCTTAGAGGGTAGTGAGTATAATTTGCAATGGAAAATCACAGGGTGATAAAGTGGGTATTCTCAGCAGGGGCTGGGAATGAGATGGGGCATCTAGACAGACTATGGGGCAGGGAACATCTTCTTAAGCAAGTGGAGTGTAATCCAAGACCTAAGGATGAGTAGTACTGGGCCAGGAGAAGAGGTGGAACAGAATATTCCAGGCTATGCAGATGTAGTCCACTGGCACTCAATATCTACTCCAGCCTCTTTCTACTGTGTTAGTCTGGAAAGCTAAAAGCCACATTTTTCCTGGTTTCTTTGCTGTATGCATTCTGAATGTGAATTAGTTCCATCAGTCAGTGCATTCCTACAGGATTTGGAACATGGGGATGCTGCAGTGGTCTCACCTCCCTGCTTCTGTGGCTTCTGCTGGTTGGTAAGCTCCTCATGGATGGAAGTCTGGCCACCACAAGGCACTTCTTGATTTTGGTGGCTTCCTGGTTATTTCAGTTTCTAGGTTGTGGCTGTTTGCTGATTTTGGTAGGTTTTTGATCCTTGCAGAGAGCTGCTACAGAGGCAGCTTCCCAATTTGGCTGCCAGCTCCCTGACGGCAGAAGAGACAAAAGCCCCCGAGGTGGCCAGAGCTGCCTGCAGCTCTTGGGGTTGTCTTAGAGTCTCATTTTCCCAGCTTGCCATTGCTTCTGGAACCATGTAATATGCAATAAACAAGTCCTTTACTACTTAATCTAACTAGAATCACTTCTCATTCCTATAACTGATCCCTAAACAACTTACAGACCATAGGAACCACCTATGTGAATGTCCACTAGGAAGAAAGCTGGTAGCATTCCAAAGAGGCCCCCGTGTGTCTGGGATAGAGTCGTTTAAGGGAAGAAGGACTGGAGGGACAAGAAAGTGCTAAATCATGGAGTGTCTTTAAGCAGGCTGAAAATCTCTATTGAAAGGGCAACTGAAGGTTTTCCAGCAGTTTGACCCCAGAACCAGATTTGTACTTTACAAACACACTGCCCAGTAAGTGGAGAAGAGATGGAAGGCCAGGAGTGAGTACAAGAACACCAGTTGGAATCTACTGTGTTAGTCCTGGATTCAGAATGTGCTTCATACATCAATACTCAATTCCATGTTGAAATACGGGTAGTTAAAATTAAGAGATTCTTAAGTTTATTTGTGTAAAACTTAAATCTTTCTTACTTCCTCTTCTATCTTATTCCAAATAGAGTATGACCACCATTATTTTCTTTCTTTTTTTTTTTTTTTAAGACAGGGTTTCACTCTCGTCGCCCAGGCTGGAGTGCAATGGTGCGATCTTGGCTCACTGCAACCTCTGCCTCCTGGGTTCAAGTTATTCTCCTGCCTCAACCTCCCAAGTAGCTGGAGTTACCATGCCTGGCTAACTTTTCTCTTTTCTTTTCTTTTTGTATTTTTAGTAGAGATAAGGTTTTGCCATGTTAGCCAGGCTGGTCTTGAACTCCTGACCTCAGGTGATCCACCCGCTTTGGCCTCTCAAAGTGCTGGGATTACAGGTGTAGGCCACCGTGCCCAGCTGAGTGTGATCACCATTCTAACCATCAGTGTGCAATATTTCTTGGCAACCTAGTTGTGTCCTTCAACTCAAGGTTGCAGCCACTGTAAGGAGGCCCTCTCCACAGCTTGTGCTCTCTCTGTCTTCCTTCCTTCCCTCTCTCTCTCCCTGTGTTTCCTCTGTTACAGTGACTACTCCTCCCCTATTCCTTTCCCCTAGAATAGCAATGTCTCTTGAGTTGTAATTAGCTCTAGGATCCTGTGCTATCTCCTTTTACCTTGTGGTTTCCCTATATCCCACCCAAATCTTTGTATGTAGTCCTTTTACTAAGCCCTTCTCAAATTACCTAATTTGAATGTGCCGTCTGTTTCCTGCTGGGACCTTGATGGATACTCTGGGTAATTTGTCACATAGAATTCTACATTTTGGGTTTGACTAATTGTCTGTTTGTCATATCATTCAATACATTTCTTTAGTCTCTAGATTTCCTGTCAACTGGTAGTTAGACCTAGAGGCTTGAAGAGATTCAGATTCAAGGTGTTTTTGGCAGGTGGAGTGGGAACAACAATATTTCATAGGTGGCTTCTTTATACTTCTATAGTATAAAGTTCTCATTAGAACCCACATAAAATCTGATTATCTGATGTTTTTTTCTGGAAGAAAGCTTGTTGTCAGCTTTCTTTTTTAATTTTAATTTTAGTTTTATTTTATTTTTTATTTCACTAGTTTTTGGGGAACAGGTGGTTTTTTGTTACATGGATAAGTGCTTTAGTGGTAATTTCTGAGATTTTGGTGCACCTATCACCCAAGTAGTGTACACTGTACCCAATGTGTAGTCTTTTATCCCTCATGCTCCCCCTTGTGAGTCTCCAAACTCCCCATCATTCCTATGCCTTTGTGTCCTCATAGCTTAGCTCCCACTCATAAGTGAGAACATATGATATTTGGTTTTCCATTCTTGTTTTACTTCTCTTAGAATAATGGTCTCCAATTCCATCCAGGTTGCTGTAAATGCTATTATTTCATTCCTTTTTATGGCTGCATAATATTCCACAGTGTATATATACCACATTTTCTTTATCCACTCATTGGTTGATGGACATTTAGGCTGGTTCCATATTTTTGCAATTGCAAATTGTGCTGCTACAAACATGTGTGTGCAAGTGCCTTTTTCATATAATGACTTCTTTTCCTCTGAGTAGATACCCAGTAGTGGGATTACTGGATCAAACAGCAGTTCTACTTTTAGTTCTTTAAGGAATCTCCACACCGTTTTCCATAGTGGTAATACTAGTTTACATTCCCACCATCAGTGTAAAAATGTTCCCTTTTCACCACATTCATGCCAACATCTATTTTTTTTTATTTTTTAATTATGACCATTCTTGCAGGAGTAAGGTGGTATCTCATTGTAGTTTTTTCATTTCCCTGATAATTAAAGATGTTGAGCATTTTTTCCTGTTTGTTGGCCATTTGTATATATATTTTTTTGAGAATTGTCTATTCATGTCATTTGTCCAGTTTTTGATGTGGTTATTTGTGTGTGTGTGTGTGTGTGTGTGTGTTTCTTGCTGATTTGTTTGAGTTCCCTGTTGATTCTGGATATTAGTCCTTTGTTGGATGCATAGTTTGCAAGTATTTTTCCCCATTCCGTGGGTTGTCTGTTTACTCTGCTGATTATTTCTTTTACTGTGCAGAAGTTTTTTAGTTTAATTAGATCCCATCTATTTATTTTTGTTTTTGTTTCATTTGCTTTTGCATTCTTGGTCATGATCTCTTTGCCAAGCCAACATCTAGAAGAGTTTTACCAATGCCATCTTCTATCATTTTTAAGATTTCAGGTCTTAGATTTAAGCCTTCCATCCATCTTGAGTTGATTTTTGTATAAGGTGAGAAATGAGGATCCAGTTTCATTCTTCTGCATGGGACTTGCCAATTATCCCAGCACCATTTGTTGAATAGGGTGCCCTTTCCCCACTTTATGTTTTTGTTTGCTGTGTCAAAGATCAGTTGGCTGTAAGTATTTGGCTTTATTTCTGCATTCTGTATTCTGTTCCAATGGTCTATGTACCTTTTTTTTTTTTTTTTTTTTTTTTTTTTTTTTTTT